>NC_090272.1:207373192-207673192 GCF_040414725.1 Anabrus simplex
TAAGGTGACGGTTGCATTCCACTACAATCGTTATTCATTATTACTTGTTCATAATATCACCAACTCTCAGTCATTGACAAGTTTACCCAGCGTAAACAATATTGCACATATAGGCGCATGATTTAAAGTGAACTGATAGAATCTGAGGATGTTTTGTAGAACGAAACATATATTTTTTTGTTTAATAGTGTGTGTGTGTGTGTGTGTGTGTGTGTGTGTGTGTGTGTGTGTGTGTGTGTGTGTGTGTGTGTGTGTGTGTGTGTGTGTGTGTGTGTGTGTGTGTGTGTGTGTGTGTGTGTGTGTGTGTGTGTGTGTGTGTGTGTGTGTGTGTGTGTGTGTGTGTGTGTGTGTGTGTGTGTGTGTGTGTGTGTGTGTGTGTGTGTGTGTGTGTGTGTGTGTGTGTGTGTGTGTGTGTGTAGGTATGTTATGTTTTAGTGTTATACCTGTTTCGATAGACTGAGAAACCTTAAAGTTGCGTTAACTAAGTCGACATTGGAAAATATGACTTCCACAAAAAGAGAGTAGTATTAGTTTCGCAGGCCTGGACGTTAAAGATAATAATTTGATTAGGATTCGAATAAATTGTACCGAAATAACTATTCTATTTTTCTTCTTCTTTATCTGTTTACCCTCCAGGGTCGGTTTTTCCCTCGGACTCAGCGAGGGATCCCACCTCTACCGTCTTAAGGGCAGTGTCCTGGAGCTTCAGACTCTGGGTCGGGGATACAACTGGGAGGGATGACCAGTACCTCGCCCAGGTGGCCTCAAATGCTATGCTGAACAGGGACCTTGCGGGGGGATGGCAAGATTGGAAGGGACAGAAAAGGAAGAGGCCGTGGCCTTAAGTTAGGTACCATCCCGGCATTTGCCTGGAGGAGAAGTAGGAAACCACAGGAAACCACTTCCAGGATGGCTGAGGTGGGAATCGAACCCACCTCCACTCAGTTGACCTCCCGAGGCTGAGTGGACCTCGTTCCAGCCCTTGTACCACTTTTTCAAATTTCGTGGCAGAGCCGGGAATCGAACCCGGGCCTCCGGGTGTGGCAGCTAATCACACTAACCACTACACCACAGAGGCAGACAGCTATTTTATTTAAAGTATTTAAAGTATGAAGTATGACCTACTTCTTATTTTCTATCTAAAACGTTCTTTATAACTTACAAAATGTTTCCCATGCGTAGCTCTTTTCTGTAAACTTCCAGAATATTGTTTATCAACTGTTTAGGAACGACAAAAAAGCGTGTAAAAGGTTAGATTATTTCTTTTGTGGCCTATTCCTGATTACTGTGTGGTGGGTTGGCATAAAGGCCAGTTGTCCAGCCGGATGTCCTTCCTGACGCCAACTCGATATGGAGGGATGTGTGCACTGTGCTGTGTTTCTGTGGTGGTTTGTAGGTATATTAACACCATTACAAATAACCAACCCCAAGACCTAGGGAAATGATCTAACGCGGATAAATTCCCCACACTATCCGAGGAGTCTAACCGGAGGTCCTCTGAATTGAAGCCCACTATAGACCATTCAACCGTGAAGCCGGACTAAAATATTTAGATAACACTTCCATATAAAGTATATTCTACAAAAAAGACTATGCTATCCTTCCTAGAACTGTGTAGTTTATTTCGAAAGAACCGTAACATCAACAAAAGTTGGTCATGAATTCAGACTTAAAATCACACTGGTTTCAAATGTTTTACATTCCTGCCAACTGAATTGTGAAATTTGTAAGTATAACCAATAAAGTATATAGTCTGTAGGTCCTTTAAAAGAATATTTCCGGTCAATCTGTGTTCGAAATCAAAGTATTTTCTTGACATTTTTATCTCTTGTACTTGTATCAGGTCCTCTTTCAATAAGTGGTTAATTAGAGAGCAAGATTTTCTGGTAGAAATATTAACAGCTTCACACATGCTGACGATACTACGCTATTAACCTTGCACTTAAACGTACCTTTTGCTATGGAAGAATGACGTATAATGCGATTGAGACCTATAATTTAATATATATTTGATTAATATAATCATTAATTATTTATCATTAATAATTAATGTAATATTTGCATAATCCTGTCATTGATATTAGCTCGAATTAAAATAAACACAAGTGTTCCTAAATTAAAATGCACCATTTAAGTACAGTAAGTTCCGGCTCCACGACTGAATTATGATTGCAGTGATTTTCAGTTCCAACGATTACGGGTTCGATTTCTGACCAGACTATGGATTTTAGTCTCGTCTGACTGATTACTCTGTCATGGGGACTGGGTACATCATACTGCCAACGTAATAATTCTACAAACTCTTTCACATAGATTTGGCGTCTGTATGGGTGTTCAGCCGTAAAAGTAGGGCAGATTCTACGTGATCGACACAGTTCGCACTCTTGGACCCACCGTAGAGTGGTAGAAGAAGAAGAAGGAGAAGACATCCTTGGAGAAGGATTTCAAGATGAAAATAAATAAATAAAATAAATAAGGGTTAAGAACTTAGAGCTGGCATACCAACCTACTAATAACAAATACCAACAAGAGGTGCCTCTCTTACAATTCCCAAATCAGACAATACGATGCAGTCATCCGCCCGGAGGCTCTGTACGCTTCTGAGTGTCTGATCCTCAAAAGAAAAGGTAGTAAAGACAAACTGGAGGTCAAGGAGAGAAATATATTAAGAAAGATGCTGGGACCAGTCAAAGATAAGTGGGAATAAAGGAGAGGACATAACCGGGAACTTTATAATTATCCGGGAAATATCACAGAAGTGACCTTCTATGGACATGTTCAGAGAATGAAGTCCACCAGTCTGACCAATCAGTTTCTTTTATACTGGAAAAAGAGGAATATTAGGACGTCCTGGCTAGTAGAAGTGGTTAAAGATCTGAAGGAATTGCGATTAACAGGAAGTGGCATCAAAGATCGGTCACCTCTCAGAAGGATTCTGAGACAAAAGGGGCTGCAGGACAAGCCATCCTGTAAAAGTGTGTGCTCTGGGTAAAGCAGAGAAAGGAGCAACATATCCGGAGATCGTGCAAGTACTGGAGAGTAAGTATGGCCCGCCCCCATCGTAGTCCTTAGTTGGTCTATTCCAAACAAGAAGAAAAGATAAATGAATAAATAAAAACAAAACAAAAGTAAGTTAAGTCGGATGATACTAGAAATATTATGCTGGGAAATGAAATCGCAAAGGAAATAGAAGAGTATTTTTTCTAGTGTAATAGGACAGGGCCTAACAAAAGTAGGGAGAACATAAAATACAGACCAGACGAGGAGAAACTTTCTCAATTAGAACATAATACTAACATGGCCTCGGCTACTGTGTGCAGACTTTGTAATTTGACGCCATCTGGCCGTCTGATCGTCAAATGTCGACGTTTACTCTAGGACTACTAGATGGCAGAGTAAACCAAATCTCTCTTGGGCGTCTATGTCTGGGATCTCATTACTTTTGTACTTCTACGACTAAAACGTCCCTGATGGGGTCAGCGGGCCACCTGGACGTTTCTCACGCCAGGGAGATGTGATACTGTGAAGGAGATATTTGGAGAAGGTGAGAGGGTTGGCGGCCGTGCCCTATACTAGGAACTGCCCCGGCATTCGCCTTAATACAGAGAATGGAAAACCACGGAAAGTCATTCTCAGGACAGCCGACGGTGGGAATCAGCCCTTCTCCGTCTCCGTCTGCTCGGTTGCCCGGTCGGAGTGCAGGGCTATCGGGCCAGAGACCAGATGTTGCCACCTGTGGACCGAGACCTACTCTGCATTCACCGTCGCAAACACGGCGGCCGACATTCTACAACTGATCCATAGAGGGATAAAATTTTCATATTATATTTGAATGATTTTGTGTCGAGCATCGTATTTGTATGCAAACGAAATATACACAATAAGTAGCACATAAGGAAAGTTATTTGTTTAACGGTCCTTCCTGTTAGCGTGCTGGCCTTTGGTCACAGGGGTCCTTGGTTCGATTCCCGGCAGAGTAGGGAATTTCAACCATCATTGGTTATTTTCGCTTGCACGGGGCTGGGTGTATGTGTCGTCTTCATCATCAATTCATCCTCATCACGACGCGCAGGTCGCCTACGGGAGTCAAATCAAAAGATCTGCCCCTGGCGAGCCGAAAATTTCTTCCGACACTCCCGGCACTAAAAGCCATACGCCATTTCTTCTCCAAAATTGTTGTTTGTGAAGTTTACAATAAAGAATATTTATATATATGCTCACATAATTGGAGAGCAGTGTGTGGGAAAGCTGACCACACTGAGGATGAATAAAAAGAACGGTGGTTCATGTGTTCCAATGTGTTCCGTCTCATGACCACCTTAATCATACGTTTCCGGAAAAGAGGACAAGAAGAGATTGTCCTGTTGCGTGGCCAGCACGTTCGCCTGATCTCACTCCACTTGATTTGTTCTTGTGAAGTCATGTGAAGAGTGTTATCTGGAAGACACGTGTAAAGACCGGTGAGACGGATCCTAATGGGGCATTAATGTTATTAATGGATGCGTTCAGAGTGTTCAGAGATGAATGAACGGACATCAGTTGAGTGATATTCCAAATACCTGAACACAGCAAATGAATATGAAGTTGTACAGGGGTGAGAATATGTGTTGACCAGTAATAAAACATATCGTCGTTGCGCCTGCGAAAATCGCTATGTGAAAATATTTCTGCTTAGAAATTTGACCGGTAAGGATCTGTCATCTAAAATTAGGTACGACGATTCTCAGACACTCGTTTGTGATGAGATATGTGCTGCGAGTCAGTATTTATCCAATGTATGGCTGTCACACAGCGACGATATGAAGTGAAGTTGAAATTTAAGAGGACAAATTGGGGAAAATATTTGCCAATATGAAGAGGAGTTACGGATTGGAATAATTTACCAAGGGAGATGTTCAATAAATTTCCTCGTTCTTTGCAATTATTAAAAGAAAGACTTGGTGAACAACAGGTTGGAAATGTGCTACCTGGGTGACTGCCCTAAATTCAGACCAGTGTTTGATTGATTGCTCCGTAATGTAAACAAAGAACTTAATATAGTACCTAGCTTTTCGTGATTATGATACAGACTTTCAGGGATGCTGCAAAACGTCACAAGTATCAATTTGAGAAAGGTTACCCCATCCAGAGGAGCCTCCGTGGCTCAAACGGCAGCGCGTCGGCCTCTCACCGCTGGATACCGTGATTCAAATCCCGGTCACTCCATGTGAGATTTGTGCTGGACAAAGCGGAGGCGGGACAGAATTTTCTCCGGGTAGTCCGGTTTTCCCTGTCATCTTTCATTCCAGCAACACTCTCCATTCTCATTTCATAGCATCTATCAGTCATTAATATATCACTTTGAGAGTGGCGACCCCATCGTACTAACAGCCAATATATGCTTCATTCATTAGATCCCTGACCCGGTCAATGACTGGAAAACAGTTTGTAGGTTTTCATTTTTTCAACCCCATCCAGAAACGGCTCAAGCGCCGGATTAAAGCTATATTCATTCTGGGGTGCCAATGGACATGGGATAAATAAAATACCTTAAGAATTTTTGTACGGCGATGTAATACCTTTATTTACCTGCTCTGCATGCACACGCTACGAAGACATCGAAAACATCTGTATAAAATGACAGGCATGACAACAACGCACCACGTTCTAGTCTATGTGCTCGAACAACTCTGGTATCATTATAACGATGTTACAGGTGGAGAGGATTCTTGCCAGGCACTCTCCTTCGGTCTTTACACGTGTCTTCCAGATAACACTCTTCACATGACGTCACAAGAACAAATCAAGTGGAGTGAGATCAGGCGAACGTGCTGGCCACGCAACAGGACAGTCTCTTCTTGACCACTTTTCCGGGAACGTATGATTAAGGTGGTCATGAACAGTATGTTAAAAGTGGGCAGGAGCCACCTCATGTTGAATACACATGTGTTGACAAACCTGCTACCTACGGTAAACTGGTTTTGTCGTACGACGTAAAACCGAAGAGTTTCCGGACCGGAATTTAGTACGTGAGCCCTCCTCCAGCATCCCTGAAAGTCTATATCACGGAAACTCTCTGTAAATGACTGCCCAGCTATACATATAAAATGTCGGGTTTGTCTGTACATTGCTCAGAATTTTAAAAGAGAATGGTACTTTTATATCGGTCGTGTCTACAGTAAGAAAGAACTTTAATTTTTTATTTTCCGACACATGTCTGTCTGTCTGTCTGTCTGTCTGTCTGTCTCTCTCTCTCTCTCTCTCTCTCTCTCTCTCTCTCTCTCTCTCTCTCTCTCTCTCTCTCTCTCTCTCTCTCCGCGCATCACGAGAATAACGGTCGAACAGAATTTAATACAAATTGGTATGTAAAGTCTGGGAATAACGTACAACACTTTAGGCTATAAATATTTTTATTCGCGCAGAATGAAACGGTAGTTTAGGGGAAGGACCGAAATGTAATTATCAAAAAAGATGCTAATAGTGTCCCTATCGTAAATGCTACATATCAAAACTAATGAAGAATGCAACTTCCCATCGTGTATTTCTTATACAGCTTTATGGCATCGCCTATTATAACAGAGATATTCACGAATTTAGACTTGTGTTGCTTAATAGACATCACACCGCCGAGCCACGAGTAAATGCGTGAACAGAATTTAATAAAATTTGATATGTAAAGTCAGGGAATAAGGCACTACAGTCATGCTATAACTAATTTTATTCGCGCTGAGTCAAATTGTAGTTTAGGGGAAGGCCTAAAATATAATCTATATAATAAAGTTTTAGGGAGTGCTCTGTCTTTGATTTCGTACTGCTTGGCCAGTTCTTCAGATATTTATCCGTTTTCGGTCAACGCAATATCATATCAGTGGTTTTTAGCTTTTATGTTTGTTTGTTTGTTTGCTCCACCTTCATGGGGAAATGGCTGTGTAGATCATGACCAAACTTCATACTTAGAGCGTTCTTCATCATTCCTGGAATTCTGTACCACCACGGAAACACCCTGTACATCATACCAGACATAGAGTTAAAAATAATTGAAACGTTCAGATCGTACTTTTAGCGGGTAATGTATGATACTGGTTACAAAGCGCACCCTTAATGGCGTGCACTTTTAACGAGAGTAACGAAGCAAATTATTTCATAATGGAAAACAAAAATAATCTGTTAATTTCACTGAGAGTCCGACATTGGGTATCATCGTATTTATAACAAAATTAAGGTAGAGCGGTTAAATAACAAACAGTTATAATATCTCACCAAACAACTTCCCTCATAAAGAGAGCTCTGTGAAATTTCAATTAAACGGAGCGATTTGTTTTCCCCATTGAGCATTTTGCCATGTTTTGTGATATCGATTGATAAAAGTCGATTTGTAAACGCAATAGATAATAGCAAGTCCCAGTGTACAATACAGTCACGGTTGCCACAACATAAAAAATGGAACCATATGTTCCCTTTGAAATGGACTTCATAAGAAATCTTTCTGCATTTACTTAACTCTAAAGCCTACGTGGTGACTTCTCCTTGCTTCCCTAGCTGGCGGCAGGTCGACGATCTGTAAGTGACAAAAGTTGATTAAATGTGCTGTATCTCGTCATCCTCCACTAAAGTCAATTCCAATGAATAAATTACACAACTTGATAACTTCCGTTTAAATTAGACTTGAAAGAAGATGCGGTATTTATCAAGCAAGAAGTTTCAGTTGCTTTCCTTTGTATACTGATTGTTGAAAATTACTGATCGAAAAAGTGGAAGTGTTCGTGGAAAACAGTCGCTTCGGGAGCTCAATCAATCAGTCAACATAGATCTGCATTTAGGCCTATCGCCGATATGGTAGATTCCCTACTAGTTGTTTATCAAGACTTTTCTTGAATGACCTTTAAAAAGTTGAAAATTTAGCGGACAATTCCCTTGGTAAATTATTCCAATCCCTTCCTATAAATGAATAATTTCCGCAGTGTGTCGTCACGAATTCCAACTCTATCTCTATGTTATGATCTTTCCTTATTTTAAAAATTCCGTTAGATATTATACGTCTACTAATGTCATTCCACGCCATCTATCCACTGACAGCTCGGAACATACCAGCTCATCTTCTTTCTCCCAAACTTTGCTACATTTTCGTAATACTACTCCATTGTCGGAAATCACCCACAACAAATCGAGCTGTATATTTTTTGGATTTGTTTCTAGTTCACGAATCAAGAAATCATAGTGTCGGTCCCATACACTACAACCATACTGTAACTGGGGTCTTACCAGAACATATATCCTCTTCTTTACGTCCTTACTACAACCCCTAAATACCATCATGACAATGTTCAGAGATCTGTACCCTTTATTTACACTCCCATTTATGTGATTACCGCAATGAAGATCTTACAGTGGTCCCCATAAAAAGCTTTGACCCCATCAACGCAGTAATTAAACATGAGAGGACTTTTCCTTTTAGTGAAACTCACAACCTGACTTTTAACCCCGTTTAACATCATACTATTGCCTGCTGCCCATCTCGTAACATTTAGTACGTTTACATGCAGGATTCAGATCGATCTGAGTACACTTCCCATATTGAAAACGCCATGTAAACGGGGACTCAGTTCGGATTGAGTCTCAAGGTCGATGCGGTAAAATCTGGGAACGTATCGTACTCGGTTCGAATTGAGTTCCATGTAAACGCGGATCGTACTGAGATCGTATTGAAAACGACTGCGCACACACTCCATGTTTGTTCTGACAGAATCATATCATTAATATTCTATCGAAATAACAAACATAATAAGTCAGTAAATATATTTACCTGTATAAATGATCAGCAACTGCAACCATATTATAAGACGGTCAGCCCTGGCGATTAAGAAAATCACGATAATCTTCTGTTGGGGGTAAAATTGGAATGTGCGTTCCATCTATTGTACCAATTACATTTGGAATACCACACATACCTACTTTCAGAAATGAAAGTTATCTCCTGGGCTTCTACTTCATTTGGCGTTTTTAAATTCTAAGAGGTGATATCGATTTTACTACAATTCTGCATCGTCTGTATACGTCGATGTTGCCTGGGGATTCAATGCGATACTCAAATAGCCTACGACATGTAAACGGGGATCGTATTCCATACGGTAAGTGTACTCAAATCGATCTCAATCCCCATGTAAACGTACTAATTGTCGGAGCCTTTTTGCAGTTGCTCACTATCTTGTAACTTATTTACTACTCTATACATCATCACCCGCAAAATTCCAGTTCTTTACTTGTGTCATTTATATATATAAGAAAACATAAAGATATAATAATACCGCCTTGAGAATATCCTCTCTTCGGGGGCATTGATTAAATTCTATTTATTTACGTTCATATTGTTGCGGAGTTATCCGTGGTAGTTAGAGGTGAAAGAAGGTGCTGGGATGAATAGGTCTCAACTTACGAAATTAAAATTAATTTAAAATTTAACAAAGGTTATATTTTCTTTTCGAGATCAAGAAATAACAAGTATAACAGGAATTCAGTTGTATATCAACAAGTTAAGAATGTACAATTACAGTTTATTAATGTATTTTGGGCTTCGAGCCCCAGATTCACAATCCCTGAGCAATGAGCCCAACTTTACTTATACACAAGGTTCAACAAAGGGGCAGAAAACCCCAATCATGCCAAGTAGCATTTGCTCCCAATTACCCAGTTAAGCCTGCTCGAGGCACACAGAAACCAAATTTAAGAAAGAGCAACCCGCTCTCAAAGTTCAAGCCTATTCAAAGGCCACACCAAACTCCACCTTCAAGCTGCCCTCCAGGCACACAAGAACAGGGGTAAAAAAAACCCAACCTACTGAGGCCTATTCAGTAAAGAAACAGGATAATTACATGGCCCCAAAATACCAACATGAGTGGAGCCGTAACTTGCACTCCTAATACACCTTTTTAAAACCTATTTGGCTCTAGGCCGCTTATGCAAGGCTAATCCCATACTACGGAGGTGACACGATAGGAAAACTTTATTACATTATGAAACAAAGAAAAACGGTTATGAAAACGTAGTCACCTCAAAAACAATATGAGAGGGAGCTCGAGAGGGTTAGTCACTCTCTATCCCGATTTGTAGTTAAAGAGACGGAATTTTATACCAAGTGTCTTTTACATTTTAAAGGAAGGTTACATGATAAAAGTTTCGAACCTGCCCCGAGGGTTAAACTGCTGAGCTAGCAAGCAAAGAAGTTATTAAAAGGCCATTACCTGATGGATGAACTGCCGCCTGGAGAAAGAGGCGCTTCCCGCCCCCTGCTACATAATCACACTAAGAAAGATGTTACTGAAGTGGCCAGGAGACAAGAAAATCAGCAGTTTATATATCCTCGCGGAAAATTCGAGACGTTTCATGAATGAGAACCCACACCCCCCTCAACTTTATTGGCTAGGATCAAGCAACATATCCATATCGGAGAAGACATACGTTATTGGTCAAAAATTAATTAGAGAAATTCGGGATTGGCTAAATTCAAAACAAGCGGAAAGAGAAGGGTTATACTGCCAACCCAAAAAATGACTGAAAGAAATTTAACAAAGAACAAACTTATGAACACAAAATTTCTCAAAAAACAGTTCCTTCACTTCGCACTAGGGTGCACAATTGCAGTTCTTTAGTAGTGCCATCTAGAAGAGAATGTTCACACTTCTCACTACAGAGAAAACAAATATAAATCGAAAAAGACACAGTTCAGAACTCTTCAAAATTTACAATAGCGACATCTTCTGAGAAACTTTAGAATTAACATGGTTGTTAAAGTTCAGGCTTCCTCCAGTAGAAGAGTTCAACTGGCACAATGTTTGAATTAGCGGCGTGGAGATGTACCACCCGGTACACATATTACAGCGAATACCTAGCTTACAGAAGAGGTGAAGGAACTCAGGATTCATATGTAGTACGTGCCTTGGTCGTCTGGTTAGTGATTCATTCGAATAGGGCGCTTCGCGATTGCTAATGAAGCATGCTAGAAATCATTCCTTTTTCTCGAAAACTACTGCTCGGGTTTTTAAAATAATCACACCTCTAAATTTCCAACCTCCATTATTCTAACGCCAGGTGTAGAGAATAATATAGTTCCACTAAAGAAAACAAGGTTAGTATTCTTACCTCGGCAAATATCTGCATTCTAAAAAAGGTACTGTAAGTTCAATTATAAGCTCATTGGTAATATTGCTAAAAGGGAAGGCAGAGTGTATTATTTTATTTATTTATTTATTTATTTATTTATTTATTTATTTATTTATTTATTTATTTATTTATTTATTTATTTATTTATTTATTTATTTATAAAGTGGCGAAGTTAGAGCTTTTGGCCTTACACTTATCCACATACAATTTTTAGAATTTTACAGCATTAATTTAAAATATCATGGTAATCACTTACAGTTAATAAGACAACACTAGTAAATCAAATAAAGAGTAACAATAATACAATTAAAGAAGATTACTATTGATGATAAAATTATGGGGTAAATAGAGAGTGGACAGTTAGAGAAAGGTATCAAATTAATACCTATGTAACATATCTAATAATAATAATAATAATAATAATAATAATAATAATAATAATGGCTTTATGTCCCACTAACTACATTTTCGGTTTTCGGAGAAACCAAGGTGCCGAAATTTAGTCCCGCAGGAGTTCTTGTACGTGCTAGTAAATCTACCCACACGAGGCTGGCGTATTTGAGCACCTTCAATACCACCGAACTGAGCCAGGTTCGAACCTGCCAAGTTGTAGTCAGAAGGCCAGCGCCTCAATCGTCTGAACCACTCAGCCCGGCAAGAACATATCTACTAACTAGCTTAAAGGAAAACGTATTCTAATATGAGACAAAAGAATTAACTGAATATTAAAAACCATGTTACTATGTTGTCTATTTCTAGGAACAGTGCATAGGCTTAAATAAGAAGAGTATAAACGTAAATGGGAAAGGCTAACATATTTAATTTTAATACGTAATTCTTGGTTTCATTCATACGTCATTCACTCTTACATTCATTCGAGTCAACTGTACTGTATGAACTCTGAATGAATTTAAGATAGGCTGTTTTAAATTCCTAGACGTGCAAAGCTTTTTAATATCTACCTGGATCGTATTCCATAACCTCGATGCAGTGACAGGAATGAATTCCTCTATCTACCTATCTATAAACGTTTTCATTCCCCACCCTGAAGGGGTAGGGAGGGCCACGTAGAGAGTAACGCCCTCTCTCTGGCCAAGAGATGCGGGCGGGTTGGGGAGGTTTGATGGGAATACCTCTAGATATTTGTTCAATGCGATACTATTTCAAGTAGTGACCCGGAACAAGTATTAAT
Organism: Anabrus simplex; assembly: GCF_040414725.1. NCBI lineage: Eukaryota > Metazoa > Arthropoda > Insecta > Orthoptera > Tettigoniidae > Anabrus > Anabrus simplex. The sequence goes on from NC_090272.1 coordinate 207,385,521, forward strand.
TTCTTGGGATGAAGAAAGAAGCCTAAGAAGTGGACGATTTGTAGAAAGCAACTGATAGCAAATGCACAAAAATGTAAAAGAAATTCCGAAAAAAGTAATTTTCATTACGACAAAAATTACGTTTTCTTTAGCGCAAAAGATTTCTATCTCCAAGCGCAGTCGGGGATGCGTTCGTAAAGTTAAATGGTATTGCTCCCATCACAATCACTTTTTAAAAATCTACATTATGTACTGGAAAACTATGTTGGTGAAGATGCTAAATTTCCCCATAATTTATAGGCCAGTATAACAGCAGATGAAATCAGAACTACAAATGGTGTGGAGTCGTTTCATAGACATTTAAAGCAACACTTTTACAAGTCCCATCCTTCTATCCACGAGTTTACAGAAGCGTTAAACCAACTGCAAAGTGAAACGTTTCTGTGCTTCAACACAGTGCATTATAAAGGAAAAATAATTAGACGTGCCCGTGAAAATCATCGTGTTGCTACTGAATTGTGGGACAAATATCAGCGTGGTGAACTGTGCCGTTACTGGAGTACGTAAAAATAACTGTACTGTGACCGTTCATGGTCCAATCTTTATGCACCTGTCCATTTCTTCTCTCCGTTCGACGTCGATATTCATAATTTCGAGAGTTCCACGCGTCTCGATATCGGTCCCTGGGCCAATTCCACGTTGGAGGGTTCTTATTATCTCCCCTCGGTGTTGGGTAAATTACTTTACATTCTTCGGTATTCGTACCCTGATTCCTGAATTTAAGCGACTCTTCTTCTTGTTCCACGTTCATGGTATTTGAAGTTAGCACCGTGAACGGTCACATCACCTCGTTTCCAGCCTATCCCACTCTTTATAAGACAAGTGTGTTTCACCGGGAGGTGCAGTGTGCTTCTCTGTCAGTTTAAAATGTAAGCTGATGGACTCTTTATATTTGCGGTAGTGATTTCTAATAGTTTGCTGTAAAGATATGCGAGTTTTGCGGTAGTGAATATAATAAGTTTTGCGGTAAAGCTAGGCTGTTGTGCGGAAATGCAATCCGCCGGGTAGACGAGGGTCATTTGGTGGGTTTTTCTACGCTCGTCTGAATGTAACAATCCTAACTTTTTATCTATCTTTAAGAGTTCGTCACCGAGCTCGATAGATGCGGCCAGTACCCGGTATTCGGAAGATAATGGGTTCGAGCCCCACTGCCGGCAGCCCTCAAGATGGTTTTCCGTGGTTTCCTATATTCACACCAGGCAAATACTGGGGCTGTATCTTAAATAAGGCCACGACCGCTTCCTTCCCACTTCTAGCTCTTTCCTGTCCCATCGTCGCCATAAGACCTATCTGTGTCGGTGCAACGTAAAGGAACTTGCAAACAAGAAAAAAGAAGAGTTTGTCAATCCTTCAGGTGATCGATCATCTTAGCTGCCTAACCCTGTATATAGAAGTCAGTGTTAATAAACAGAGTTAGCAAGCACTCCCGCTTTGAAAGCTAAATGTAATGATGGGATTTTTCTTGCTGAACACAAACTGGACTACATACCATTACATTCCAGGGAATTCCATTTACATCCAATGAAATTATTCTCGCTCTTCTCCACAAACAAATAACAGTGGGTGTGCATCACAAACTTATGTTGTGAATTCCATATCTGAGAAAGCTCTATAGCCCACTAAACTTGGAGCTCGCTACAGTAAAGTTCGCAAGTGCTAGAGGGCTCCCATTGAGTTTTACTCTTTCTCCGAACTTGGTCAAGAAACTGCCAAAGAATCATTATGTATCGCCTAGAGTTCAGCTGTCACGCTTATGTTAGCTGGTTGTGATAACTAATGCTCTCGCAACTTGGTAAGTGAATAGCAGATCCCCAATGTATTCATATTTGATATCTATATAAGACTTATTCTGGAAGTTGGCGTGTTCGATACCTGCTCAGCTTTGTTGCATTCGAGGGTGCTCAAATACATCACACTCGTGTCAGCAGATTTACTGAACTCTTTTGCGAGATAAAATCCCGGCTCTCAAAATTCGTAAAAACAGTTCGTGGGACGTAAAGGCAATAGTATAAACATAATTCCTCATTCTGCATCAGAATCCTCCCCTCTCCCACTTGGCGCTACAGTCTTGACGTCCGCTGCCCAACCTGAAGGCCTGCAGATTTCGAGGTGACGCGTGATTATACTCCGCACGGTCTTACTTCTAAATTGAAGTTTCGCAAAACAAATGAGCATCGCCTTCCCTCTGTTGCCAGCACGCTACGCCTGCGAGAACAGCTGATGCAATATGACCGCGGTAAACAGCCCTTTTAAATTGTAATACATACTCAGAAAAACGAATGAATATGGATTGACAACAAATTCACAAGAACTACACTTTCTAGCAATATCTGGCACTAAAAGAGAATATATTATTAACAATAAAAGAGAATGAGGAAATAATACATCACTAACGGCTAATGGCTGGCACAGAAAGGAGGTTATGGCCTACAAAGGGAACACTCTACTGATCTCAGAGTCACTGGAACCCTCCAACAATATGAAAAACACACTAAATATTGAAGGAAAATGCAAAAGATCGCGAACCGTACCGAATACCACACACGCTGAGCGAGATAGGTTAACTACGTGGCAAATGTAAATATTAGAGTTGGCAACTGGGTTTCGAGATCGTGCTCTGCCGATATAAATCGATATGAATGGCAGCTTGGGATTGGTTGGATGTCTATGCTTCAGCGCATAACCACCAGACAGAGCCAAAATCTGCTAAAACGTCAATTTAGAAGTAGAGCCGTACGGAGTATAGACTGGCAAATAAATACGAATAAGACGAGCAGGTATTTATGGGAATCATTACAAGTACCTAGGTGTTAATATAAGGAAAGATCTTCACTGGGGTAATCACATAAATGGGATTGCAAATAAAGGGTACAGGTCACTGCACATTGTTATGAGGGTATTTAGGGGTTGTAGTAAGGATGTAAAGGAGAGGGCATATAAGTCTCTGGTGAGACCCCAAATAGAATATGGTTCCAGTGTATGGGACCCTCACCACGACTACTTGATTCAAGAACTGCAAAAAATCCAAAGGAAAACAGCTCGATTTGTTCTGGGTGATTTCCGACAAAAGAGTAGCGTTATAAAAATGTTGCAAAGTTTGGGCTGGGAAGACTTGGGAGAAAAGAGACGAGCTGCTCTACTAAGTGGTATGTTCCGAGTTGTCAATGGAGAGATAGCGTGGAATGACATTAGTAGACGAATAAATTTGAGTGGTGCCTTGAAAAGTAGGAAAGATCACAGTCTATATATATATAAAATAAGAGTTTTGTCTGTACATTGCTCAGAATTTAAAAAGGATGGTATTTCTGTATCAATCGTGACAACAGTAACAAGGAAATGCACTTTTTAGTTTTCCGTAATGTCTGTCTGTCTGTCTGTCTGTCTGTCTGTCTGTCTGTCTGTCTGTCTGTCTGTCTGTCTGTCTGTCTGTCTGTCTGTCTGTCTGTACACGCATCACGTGAAAACGGATGAAGAGAATTTAATGAAAATCGGTATACAAAGTCGGGTAGTAAGTCACTACAATCTAGGCTATAAATAATTTTATTCACGCTGACTGAAATGGTAGTTTAGGGGAAGGCCTAAAATTTAATTTTCAAATGTTTATGTTATTAGTGGTTATAACTTTATGAAAATCAGTATACAAAGTCTGGAAATAAGTTGCTATAATATAGGCTGTAAATAATTTAACTCATGCTGAGTGAAATGGTAGTTTAGGGGAAGGCTTAAAATTTAATTCTCAAATGTTTGTTATTAATGGTCGTATCTTAAAGAAAATCGGTATGGGAAGTCGAGGAATAAGTCGTTACAATCTAGGCCATAACTAATTTTATTCACGCTGAGAAAAATGATAGTTTAGGGGAAGGCCTACAATGGAATTCTCAAATATTTATGTTATAATGGCCCTATCTTAATGAAAATCGGCATGCAAAGTTGGGGAATAAGTAGCTATAATTTACGCCATAAATAATTGTATTCACGCTGAATGAAATGGTAGTTTAGGAGTAGGTCTAAAATTTAATTCTCAAATAATTGTTATTAGTGGTCGTATAGATAAATACTACATGTTTCCGATTATTTATGTCTTATACATTGTTTCCATACAGGCTATGATCAAAGATATTAATGAATTTGGATTTTAGTTATTAAGTCCTTATCAGCGCCGAGTCACGAGAAAATGGGTAAGCAGGATTTAATGAAAATCGGTGCGTAAGACGCCCTAATATCACAGAGTCGAAAGGAAACTAAATTTGAAGAACTACAATATAGAAAGCTCATAAAATTTATAAACAATAACATTACATTGACCATTGTTTGTTGTGATGTGCTTTGTCTTCTGTTGCCACTCATCTCCGATAGATAGGATTACTGCTGCGTCCCGAGTATATTTTTTTTAATTAGCCTTAAGATGCACCGACACAGTTAGGTCTTATGGCGACGATGGGATGGGAAAGGGCTATGAGTGTGAAGGAAGCGGTCTTGGTCTTAATTAACGTACAGCCCCAGCATAACATCTTCAGGGCTGCCGATAGTGGGGTTTGAATTCACTATATCCCGGATGCAAGCTCACAGCTGCGCGCCCCTAACCACACGGCCAACTCGCCCAATCGTACAAGTGCAACAGTCTGCCTAAATATTGGCGGAAAGTAGCTGGGGAAATAGGTAACTTTCTTCTTTAGCATGCCATTCCTCTGTTTCATAAATTTTCCGATACTACTGGTACGTAACACACTGGTTCATCATAGCATTCGAGCTATTCGATCCCTACTCTGAGGCACTGATTGGAATGAGAAGTGTGCATATTTAACGGAATAATGGCAGAGAAGTGTTCACGGCTGTCTGTGGCCTGATCATTCCAGCTCTGGAACTTTGGACCGTTAGATCGTCACAGTAGTACTGTTCGTTAAAAGTGAGAAAATGTTTATTTTTTAATTTGATCAAGAGTATTTAATGTGATAACATTGCTTTTAATCGCTACATTCCTACTGACATTTTTGTAATGGCCTATGTTGACTTCAGTTAGAAAAATCACAAAGTCAGTCTTTCTGAGAATCCCGTAGCGAAGCACGGGTACATCAGCTAGTATGAAGATAAAGTTGGAATTCAAGTGGACAAATTGAGGCAAACATTCTTTTATAGGAAGGAGAGTTAGGGATTGGAATAACTTACCAAGGGAGAAGTTCAATCAATTTCCAATTTCTTTACAATCGTTTAAGAAAAGGCCAGGAAAACAACAGATAGGGAATCCGCCACCTGTGTGACTGTCCTCAATGCAGATATTTATTTATTTATTTATTTATTTATTTTATTTATTTATTTATTTATTTATTTATTTATTTATTTATTTAATCCTCTCGGCCGTTATTCGTGGCTTTCTAGACCGGAGCCACTATCTCACCGTCAGATAGCTGCTCAGTTGTTCTCACGTAGCTCGAGCAGACTCCGAAGCACTGGGTGAACCTAGCAGAAAATCAAATCTGGGGCCTCCAAGTACAGGAGAAGACTTTCTACACTTACATCGCGGTGCCAGCACTGGTAGGAGGTATCAGTGAAGTATTCTACGCCTTCACCCACAAGGGAGACTCCATTTGAAGGAGCTGCCTCAAATATTCCATCAGATTATTCTTAACATTATGTAGCCTCGGTATGAATGAATTATAACTGTATAATCCCTTTTCAATGTTTGTCATGGCTTAATAGCTCAGTAAAAATGTCCCTTTTACACTAACCAATATAAATAAATATTCACAATTTCAATATTTTTAAAATATAAAATAATAAATTATACGAAGATTTGAGAATTCTTAAAACAGGACAGATACCTTTTTAGGCGGACAAGGAAAGCATTCCTATAACACACACGTTTAACCTATTATAAACTCGTTAGGTAATATTTATTTATACTTCTTTCTTTCTTTCTTTCTTTCTTTCTTTCTTTCTTAATACGGTTACTGTCCAGGGTTGGATTTTCTTTCGGACTTAGCGGGGAATCCCACCTCCACCTCAGTGTACTGGAGCGTGAGTCCTTTGGTCGTGGATACAACTGTGGAGGAGGACCAGTATCTAGCTCAGGTGGCCTCACAGTTGCCTTGTGGGGGACGGGAAGATGGGAAGGAATAGGCAAGGAAGAGGGAAGGAAACGACAGTGGCCTTAAGTTAGGGACCATCCCGGCATTTGCCTGCAGAAGAATTGGGAAACCACGGAAAACCACTGAGGCTGAGGTGGGAATCGAACCCCCGTTCCAGTCCTTATACCACTTTTCAAATTTCGCGGCAAAGTCAAATCAGACACGGCATCCGGGAGTGGCAGCTAATCACACTAACCAACACACCACAGAGAGGACAGGTAATATTTCTACTTGTTACTATTAAGATGAAATGTTATTAAATCTTGTACAGTGTAATTAAAGCTTACTGAATGGTGTAGAATGCACTTTAGGGCCTACGTTTTATATCAAGGTTGGATTTTTAAAAAAATGTAGAGACCGTCGAATTGAAGTAGTAATTGTCGGAAAACTAAACCAACAACTGGCTAATTGAAAAGAAATTGTTACGGATAACCTGCAATAACACAATGAATCCATGGCTCATAAACGGCCTATTTTCTAGTATTAACTTACAGTAATTTACCTGTTCGTCAACAAACATTAACTCATAATCTTTGCTCATCATTAAATATACACAACCGGGCGAGTTGGCCGTGCCGTTAGGGGCACACAACTGTGAGCTCACATTCGGGAGATAGTGGTTTCTAACCCCACTGTCGGCAGCCCTGAAGATGGTTTTCCGTGTTTTCCCATTTTCACACCAGAAAAATGCTGGGGCTGTACCTTAATTAAGGCCACGCCCAGTTCCTTCCCACTCCTAGGCCTTTCCTATTCCATCGTCGCCGTAAGACCTATCTGTGTCCGTGCGACGTAAAGCAAATTGTAAAAATATATGGACAAAGATACTGTAACCAATAAATTGTTTAAACCACCGTTACGTGATTTTACAGGATTTGCATGGCTTATTATGTCAATGTCACACATGCACTTGGAAACGAAATCCTGACCGCGTAGATATCCAACAGTTAAGCCCGTAAATTATAATAAAATTGCAGAGGGGTGTTTGCATTGTGGTTGACTTTATAATCATATTGTAATCCGTGTACTGAATATATTGTCATCATATGGTTTATTCGGTCCTTGTTTGTCCTATTAAGTTTTAAACTGCTGAATATATTTTCCCTCTACACCGTGCAGGTTAAAGTTCATACCAAGGACACTGCCATTTTACTGTTTAATCCTCCCACTTCAAAGTTAGTAAAATTTTCGCCTGAATTCTGGATTTCACAAATTGTACCCCAGAACAATACGAACTTAATATAACTGCAGAACAATTAACTGAAAGTGGTTCGGTTCATGTGCTACCAAGATTGAACTTTGCCCGAAATGCCACCGCGTGTGAATGGTGCAATGAGAAAAAGTTCATCCTCATTCATCGTAGATCTGCACTTAACGCAATTTCCGGCTTCATGGCTAAATGGTTAGCGTTCTGGACTATGTTCCACGGAGTGGCGGGCTCTATACCCGGCCGAGTTGGGGATTTTATCCTTACTTGATATTAATTATTCTGCTCTACTAAGTGCTATGTCCCGAGCTGTCGGTGCAGAGGTGAAGTGGAATAATATTAGCAGATGAATAACTTTGAGTGGTCTTTCTTAAAGTACAAAAGATCACAATAAATAAAATTAAAGATGAAATTCAAGATGACAAACTGGGGCAAATATTCGTTTATAAGAAGAGGAGTTAGGGATTGGAATAATTTACCAACGAAGATGTTCAGTACATCATCTGTGGTGTAGTGGCTAGCGTGATCAATTGCCACCCCCGAAGGCCCGGGTTCGATTCTCGGCTCTGCCACGAAATTTGAAAAGTGGTACGAGGACTAGAATGAGGTCCACTCAGCCTCGGGAGGTCAACTGAGTAGAGGTGGATTTGATTCCCACCTCAGCCATCCTCGAAGTGGTTTTCCGTAGTTTCCCACTTCTCCTCCAGGCAAATGCCGAGAAGGTACAAAACTTAAGGCTACGGCCACTTCCTTTCCTCTTCCTTGTCTATCCCTCCCAATCTTTCTCATCCCCCCATCCACAAGGCCCCTGTTCAGCATAACAGATGAGGCCGCCTGGGTGAAGAACTAGTCCTCCTCTCAAGTTGTATCCCACGACCGAACGTCACACGCTCCATGATACTGCCATTGAGACGATAAAGGGGGGATCCCTCGCTAAGTTGGAGTGAAAATCCTCGAGGTTAAGCAGATAAATAAAGAATGAAAGGTGTTCAATAAATTTCCAAATTTTTGCAATTATTTAAGAAAAGGCTAGGTAAACAACAGACAGGCAATCTACCACCTGTGGTGATTGATTATATTTACGACGTCTGGAATGTATTTCATTTTCTCACAATGCATTATCTTTAAGACTTTTTTGTCGTTACACTCTGTAACTCCCGTATGGGTGGAGTCAAAGGATGCACCCTTTGTTTCAAGAGGCTGGTAAAAGGGGAGCAACCAAAGAATCTGTACGTGCTCTCTCGTCTCCCTCGCTTTCTAAACCCAAGGACCTGTCCATTATTCTAAGATTTTCCGTGGATCGGAGAAAATGTACGAGCGAGAAGGTTTTGTGTTTTTGTAATTATTAACATTTTAAAATATGGAAAGAAAGACAAGTACATTTAAATCAGAAAATCGCGTATTAAAAATGTCAGAAAGCTAGGATTTCTTGGGCTTTTTTACGGAAAAAGTTGGTTTTATGGGAAAATGTGTGCAATCATCTGGATTTTTTTAACTTTTAATTTTCACGGGTGTTTTAGTTTCCCCTGAAGTTGCGCATCTAAATCTATCACCGGTTTTATTAAAATATTGAATGACATGATTTGCTTCTTTCTGCATAAACATACACATGCAACTCACTAATTCTCTACTTTGTCCATGCAACACTCTCTCTACCTTTGAGTTTCGAGGAAACACCAGCCATTTCATTAGAGTTAAGTTAAACAACGAAACCAAACATGTACTCTCGCCTGTGTCGGAGAACCTACAGGCCTGTTTACATGCGGAGAGTAATTTAGTGGTAACTAAATTTTTAACTTAAATTTAAGTGACTTGCAACTTGTGAACTGCGACTTTAGCGTAAGTGGTAATTGAACGATTAAGTAACAATTTAGTCAAGTGAAATATAACCCCGTCTATTTTTCCTTTCAAGTAGAAATCCCGCGCGTGGAACCATCGGATTAGTGGGGGAAGCACTGTACTTGCTACTTACCACGTGCTAACAGGCGCAGTTTAGTGAGCTGATGATGATGATGATGATGAAAAATTGAAATGTCGTATGGCTTTTAGTGCCGGGATATCCCATGAAGGGTTCGGCTCGCCAGGTGCAGGTCTTTCTATTTGACGCCAGTAGGCGACCTGCGCGTCGTGATGAGATGAGATGAGATGAAATGATGATGAAGACAACACATACACCCAGCCCCCGTGCCATTGGAATTAACCAATTAAGGTTAAATCTTCGTCCCGGCCGGGAATTGAACCCGGGACCCTCTGAACCGAAGGCCAGTACGCTGACCGTTCAGCCAACGAGTCGGACATGATGATGATTGTTGTATAAAGGGGCCTAACATCTAGGTCATCGGCTCGCTCAATTTGGTCAACTTCATGAATTGTGGCCGAAGCTATGAAGTTGATCATCGTTGTGAGTGCGTTTTTCCTTCGATCATTAGTTCTAATTGCTGAGAACAATGGTTACATGGACAGAATATAACACTCCAAAATTTGTGAGAGAATACTGTACGTTGAGCACGAGTGCCTTTGGAACAGTAAAATGCACTACGCATGATAGTATCTGTCTTTTGTACAAATGGTTCAACTTTTTGCGGTACCTCGTTTAACGTTATTACTGACATTCGCCAGGTTAACAATAATTTTCCTGTCGATCCTCCTCGGCTAACACTTTAAAGAGAATTGTACTTGCTCCAAGATTATTCCTTCTGGTTATCCATTTTCACTCCCATTCTCTTTTTTTTTCCCTATCTTTGGTCACCTCATCCTCAACTTCCTCTAAAATGCCAATCTAACACGCAACGAACAACGTCTTTGACAAGTTTTACACGTCGTTGATGGCCGTCCAGCTTATCTTTAAACCATGTGACGTAAGTGACAAATTACCATTTACCACTGAACTAAACGCTGTCTTACGTTGAAACTAGTCTACGTGATTTAAGTATAACTAATAACTTCCTACTGAACTAACCACGGTCTAAGTGTAAACCTGCCATGCTGTGGAGTCCGTCAAAGTTGTCAGACAAGCAGGGTCCCCGCACCGCTCATCACCCCTCTCCCACCACTGTGCCCACCTATCTGGACTAGACTACTTCAAGGATGTTAATACATTAGTACGCATATGTTATGAAATGTATAGCCTAATGTCTTAAAATGCTCCCATAAGTTCATAATCAATAAAAGCACATGCATTTTACTTTCATTTCACACTACGTCCAAACTCATAGGTTCACATTGTTCAAAATAATATGCTAGGGGCTTTACGTCGCACCGACACAGATAGGTCTTATGGCGACGATGGGATAGGAAAGGTCTATGAGTTGGAAGGAAGCGGCCGTGGCCTTAATTAAGGTACAGCCCCAGCATTTGCCTGGTGTGAAAATGGGAAACAACGGAAAACCATTTTCAGGGCTGCCGATAGTGGGATTCGAACCTACTATCTCCCGGATGCAAGCTCAAAGCCGCCTCTACGCGCACGGCCAACTCGCCCGGTCAAAATAATATGAACGGTGGTTCTTTATGATAACTGTCGTTACTTAAAATCATGAAAATCTTCAGGAACATAGTGCATATAAGAGAGCTACTTAAATGCCAGACCACTAGACTGCATCACGTGGGTGAGTCCATAAATATATCGACTGAATTTTGAATGATACCAATTCTTTCATGGATGTTGTCGACTCTCTGAACGGTCCAGAACTGAGTATACTGTTTGAATGGTGGGTCCTGAATATTTTGCATAATGTATTATTATTATTATTATTATTATTATTATTATTATTATTATTATTATTATTATTATTATTCATCTCCTAAAGGCAATGCCTTGTCGCTGTAGCCACATCTGAAGATCTTCTGCTAGCCTCTTCATGTTGCTATATGAACCACATGCCAGTTCACCGACGGAGTTGTTTATGTATGGCATTCTTGGTCTCTGTCCCAGTAAAAAATGAAATGTCGTATGGCTTTTAGTGCCGGGAAATCCCAGGACGGGTTCGGCTCGCCAGGTGCAGGTCTTTCTATTTGACACCCGTAGGTGACCTGCGCGTCGTGATGAGGATGAAATGATGATGAAGACAACACATACACCCAGCCCCCGTGCCATTGGAAGTAACCAATTAAGGTTAAAATCCCCGACCCGGCCGGGAATCGAACACGGGACCCTCTGAACCGAAGGCCAGTACGCTGACCGTTCAGCCAACGAGTCGGACTCTGTCCCAGTACTTTACCTTCAATGATGGTTTGGAGACGAAAGTCATGTCTCAGTACGTGTCCAAGAAACTTTGTTGCCGGGTTGAGTGGCTCAGATGGTTGAAACGCTGGCCTTCTGCCCCAACACGGCAGGTTCGATCCTGGCTCAGTCCGGTGATATTTGAAGGTGCTCAAATACGTCAGCCTCGTGTCGGTAGATTTACTGGCACGTAAAGAAACTCCTGCGGGACTAAATTCTGGCACTTCGGCGTCTCCGAAAACCATAAAAGTAGTTGGTGGGACGTAAAGCAAATAACATTATTATTATTATTATTATTATTATTATTATTATTATTATTATGAGAGTCAACTCAAGACCTAAGCGGTCCCTTTGATGTTAGCCAGACTTCTGGTCAGTGAAGAGGCTTCCGCAGCGGTAAATAGTTCCTATGTATGTTGCTGCAGTCAGGAGCTTCCCTCAGTTTGGTTAGATATTCAGGTAAACTGAATTGACCAATTAAAAATGTTTGCGCTGTAAAAATATGGAAAATATTTCACAAGTTGCATGTTATTCGGGTTCGTTACCAACTCTTACATTTCGTACGTAGATGGCTGTGAATTGTTATTGTTCTCGGTGGTGTTTGTAGCAAAATAAATAATTACTTAAATGGTTTGATATCTTATTGCATTGTGTACTTTTAAGCTCTGTTCTGCTTAATTCTATTGCTGTTTAGTTCGCATAATTTTTACGGCGTTGAAGATGGATCTAAGAAAACTGTTGGCAGTATTGGCTGCAATAGCATGCTCAATATTCATAATGGCTGCCAGCAGTGAGCAACACGCGGGTGACACTGTGACGCTTGAGTCACAAGTGAAATACTTTAAAGCTAATAAAAGTGCGGGGAGAGATTAAGTACGAAGTCTAAACAAATTGTTATGAACGTTTACAGTAGCCTACGAGATGAGAATCCGCTGTGGACTGTGGAAGAAGTGGTAAAAAACAACCGCGCAGCTGAGCGGCGTTTCTGCGTACCGGTACAGTGTTTACACGGCCCGCGCGGAATTTAAAAGAATTCGTATGTTTTCTTGTGGTACCATATCGTATATGCTGGCCTGTGGTTGTTTATATATGTCGTGAGGATTTTCGGCGATACGTCTCCCTAAAGTCGCTGAACATTTAGTTTTAAGAAAGTGTCTGAATTATGTAAACAAGCAATCAAGGCGATAAGGAAAGTGACACAAAACGAAACCCAGCTAAGCTGCATGCCAGATTTATGTGACAGAAAAGCTTTGTTCGTTTGACTGTTCGTCAGTAGGCCTATGTGTCAGCTCAGTTCGAACTATGCACTAACCATAAGTAAAACAGGCAGGGACTTAACACGGTATGGGTATAGGATCATTAACGTCCTCAAAATAATAATAATAATAATAATAATAATAATAATAATAATAATAATAATAATAATAATAATAATTTTTACTTCATTTTCGTAACTGCTCTCTATCTGCAGAAATGTTGTCACGAGGGGATCATGAGTTCGTTTTCACCTTCCAAATGAAGAGACCACATTGTTTACAACATTCCTGAAAACACTATATTTTGCAATCCCAGTCATAGGTGGGTTTTCAGCTTGTTGAACTGTGAGAAATTGCCACTGACAGTCGTTGCACGAGAGCGGAATCGTATACGGTACTTATGTTGTAAGTCCCCATGTGCCTCACACAAATTGCATTATGAAATAAAGTTAAACTATGCTTCTCTTGCCTCTGTATTCTTCAGTTATAATATAGGTTTTATATGGTCAATAAAGGATTAAATAGGTATGGTACTATGTGAAAGGAAGTGATTTCTTTTGATGCTTCACTATTTGAGTATGAAGTATAATACTTTTCAGATTGAGGTACGACGTTAATAATAAGCTGGTTGTGGCGGAGATGGAGAACGAAGACGGGAAGGGGGAACAGGGGACGTGCTCACATGCGGAAGGATACTTTCCCTAAGCTCTTGAGTTGACTTTCAGCATAGGAACTTTGTTCTCCTCTTTTTTCTGTGGATCAGTGGTATAGTGTCGGTCTCCGGATCCCAAGATAGCCGGGTTCAAACCCGGCAGAGATAGTCGGATTTTTGAAGGGCGGAAAAAAAGTCCATTCGACACTCCATGTCGTACGATGTCGGCATGTAAAAGATCTCTGGTGATACATTTGGTGTTTACCCGACAAAATTCATTAAATCTCAGCCATAGACGCCCAAGAGAATTTCGGTTTACTCGGTCTGCCGTCTAGTGGAGGCCTAGAGTAAAACGGAACGTCGAAATTGACGAGCAGACAGCCAGATGGCGTCAAATTGAAATGTCTGCACATGGTAGCTGAGGCCATACGATTATTATTATCGTATTAAATAAACATCGACCGTCTTTTACGTTCTTTAAAACGAAGTCATTTGTTTTCTTATCCATCCAACTTGTTTTTGTAATTCTTCTCCGAATCCACATTTCAGTAGCCTCAAGTTTTGTTTATTCCTGTTTCCCTAATGTCCAGGTTTCGCAACCATACTGTAGCACACTCCAAACAAAGGCCTTGAGAAATGATTTTCTGGTCTCCAAACTGAGATGGTTGTTTATCAATAAGTTTTTCTTATTTTGGAAGGCTTGTTTTGCTACCACTATTCTTTTCTTGCCGTCCTTGAGGGACCGGGTTCGATTCCCGGTACTGTCAGAAATTTAAGAACGGCAGGAAGGCTGTTATGTGGTTGAAATGGCACGTGCAGCTCACCTCCATTGGGGGTGTGCCTGAAAAGAGCTGCACAACCTCGGGATAAGGACATGAGTATACCTTACACTACCCAAATACGAGAATTCTGTGTCTTGTTCTATCGGTGTGTTATTTAATTTTAAGTGACTATCATGAATTTTGTTTTCTTTTTAATTTTAGTTTAATTTTTTCTAAGGATTTGTTGAATGTTCCTAGCATCTTGCTTATTATTATTATTATTATTATTATTATTATTATTATTATTATTATTATTATTATTAAAGCGATACAGCCAGCTATGGCCTACGAGTACACAAGGAACCGGCATTTCCACGACCTACGATTACACTCTTTTCTTTAGATTCCCACCCGGGCTTTATAAATCTTTGGCTCCTCGCATTTTGTCCTCCCGCTGATATGTTCCACAGTATAGTAAGTTTTTCAGGATTTTGCCTCGAATCCGCAACTTTGTTTCTAAAAAGTGTCCTGTCATGAATTTCTGCGGGTGTTACGCTTCATTTCTTTAGGTCTTTGTACACTTCTCTTATCAAGCAGGAACGGGATTTCCATTTCTCCTGAAGCGTAAATATCTCATCTGCCAAACTTTCTGGGTTCATTCTCTTCAAATGTCCGTAAAAGGTCAACTTTCTCTTTCACACTGTGTTGGATGTATTTTATATATTTGCATACAATTCCTTGTAGGATCGTATATGGAATGTAAACCTTGTGACACTTCCTTGGGCCCTAATATCCTCCTGAGGAACTTGCTTTCTCTTTTCGCAATCAAAGAATCTCTTTTGTCCAAGTCTCGGCGGCGCACAGGCACTCTGCTGTGACTACTGTACAGTAGCGTTTCAATTCTGCCTTGAAAGAGATGGATATGGATTATTTTGTATCATGGCACAGTTAAAATCCCATTTCCATCTTTCTTGCTCCTTCTCCCAGGGCTTGCTTTTCATTATTTTTATCTCAATATTATTTAAATAAAAGTAAATAGGCCCTACATTCTAAATAAAATAAAATATTGTGCATAAAAACCTCCATTTACCGGGTTAGTTGGCCGTGCGGTTAGGGGGAACGCAGCTGTGAACTTGCATCCGGGAGATAGTGGGTTCGAACCCCACTGTCGGCAGCCCTGAAGATAGTTTTCCGTAGTTTCCCATTTTAACACCAGGCAAATGCTAGGGCTGTACTTTAATGAAGGCCACGGCCGCTTCCTTCTTACTCCTAGCCCTTTTTCTTATCCCATTGTCGCCATAAGACCTGTCTGTGTCGGTGCGACAAAACTCCATTTGGTCCTTTGTAATGTAAATAATTATCCATCAATTAATCATCATTGATCTACACTTAGGCCTGTCACCCATATGGCAGATTCCCTATTCCCGAAGGATACTACATACTTTGAACGGAATGTAGCTTATACATATCAAGGATGGGACTAACCTTGGTTAAGAAAAACAAGCACTACCACATGAGAGATCCATTAGCTAAGAAGACTAATGACAAAATCACAAATGGCCTTTCTTCATTAAATAAACAACTCGTGTGGGAGATCTGTCGTAGTGAAATATTGCGTGTTGATCGTCTGTTTGCCACATGCGTATGAACTTCGAGGTCTGTTACATCACCCGGACGCAACCCTTTCCTCTGCATGCATATTACAACCCTTTATCCCGAAATCAACGTTGTAACTGATTCGTTAACTGGATGAGAACACCTGAGACTTTCTTTCATACTTAAGGGTGCAAAGATTCGTTTCGTTATAGAAATGTAAAGATCAAGTTGAATGGTCCAATTCTGAGATGCGGCGGCTTTCGTAATCTAATCTTAGAGTGATTACCCCTGAGGATTTACCATACTGATTCCAGTGGTGACATACTTGTGATATCCGTCATTACTAGGATGATACCATAGAGGTGATGTTCCTCTTGAATTTCTTCGCACAAAATTACAAGTGGTTTTTGGTCCTCTCATCTAAAATAAATCAACAAATAATAAGCCGTTAATAGTTTGCTTCCGTAGCGTAACGGGTTGCACGATTAGCTGCCGTCCTCAGAGGTCCGAGTTCGATTCCTGGTACTGCCAGGGATTTAAGAATGGCAGAAGGGCTTGTACGTAGTATATATATTGGTGGGGGGGGGGGTGTCTAAAAAAAAGCTGCACCTTCTCGGGACGATAACACGAATTTGTCCGGTTTCATGGCTAAATGATTAGCGTACTGGCCTTCCCCAGGAGGTCCAGGATTCAATTCCCGGCCGAATCGGGGATTTTAACCTTCATTGGTTAATTCCAAATGGCTCGGAGCTAGGTGTCTATGCCATCTTCAGCGTTAGAATTCATCAAAGATAGGGTCCCATCGTCATAGACACGCTGGTCGCTGGGCGCTTCGGAAGCCACACGCCCAGTATTCCGGCAAGGATAGGAATTGTGCCGGCTGTCGAAGCCTGTCGCACTCCACTGGGGCAATGACTAATGACTGACAGATCAAATGAAATGACAGTTGAGAGTGCTGCTGGAATGAAAGATGACAGGGAAAACCTGAGTATCCCGAGAAAACTCTGTCCCACCTCCACTTTATCCAGCACAAACCTCACCTGAAGTGACCGAGTTTGAACCACGGAACCCAGAGGTGAGAGGTCGACGCGCTACCGTCTGAACCACGGAGGCAGTTCCATGGCTGATGTTATGCTCTCTAAGTGTTGTTATGCCTGATTCCGTATTCACCTCCCTCTTTAATGGGGCCCAAGATTTTTCTCAGGATCTTTTGTGCTTTCATTTCCAAATACCTGAGATTTCTATTTTGACCATCTTCAAGGAATCTGAGGCGCAGTACGGAAAGTCTTACTACCATTTCATAGTGTCGAAGTTTGAAACTTCGGGAAAGGGATTTAGACCTTAAACGTTCTTGAAGAGCTGAAAAGCTCTCTCATGTTTGGTACACCAGGCTACATCCTCAGTAGCGTTCGATGTGATCCATTCTCCGAGGCATTTGTATGCGTTAGTCTTCTTTATTACTGTATCCTCGTGTGGGATTGAGTTGGGTGCATCTCTGATGCTGGTGATGAACTCCGTTTATTATTAATGCAGTTAATTTTAACAAATGCTCTTCTTTAATAAAACGTAAATTCTGAAAAGTTTAGTAAAACTTATGTTCTCTTCATATATAGTATGTTCTGACATTCTTTTAAATATCCATATGAGGTTACTGGAATTATATCTCACTGGTACGTATTGGCACAGGAGCTCGTAATGGTCAAACTTTCCCTAACAGACCAGATTGGTACGCCAAAAGAAAAAATATATTTTTTTAAACCGTAACTTAATAGCAATCTGTGAGACTAAATCTTGAGTAGAGATTCTAACATGGAATTTAAAAGGGTATTAATGTTTTACTTTATTCATCTCTTGTTGCTACTCTTGGAGCATTGGATTAAAGCGAAGATTTCCCATTTCCTTCTGTTGCCTGTCAACCTCTTTTCTTTCAAAGTCTCCCCCTCCTATGCAATATCTTCTTTCGCAGACTTCTCCTTCATGTCTTCTTTGGTCTTCCATGTATTCGTGCCCCTTTCGGTTTTTAGTTTAGTGTGCAATATGTTCTTCTGGTTGTCTTCAAGTGCATTCAATCCAGCGCCTTATTTTTGAACTACAACTATCATCGTTTGACAAAATATCTGGTCATTGCACATCCAAAACAGGGCACACACAGAGGTTCAGGAAGACTCGCATTAATTTACTAAGTTGATTTGTGACCTTCCGTGTTTCACAAACATAGAACAGAGGTAATTTTACATTACTACTGTATTAAATATTAGGTGTTTCCTTTCTTTGAAAATTATCTTTCTCGTTCATATGGCTGGTAGTGGTATAAAGGCTCCTTTTGATTTATTAATCCTAACTTTAACCTCATCATTTCTAGTCATCACATTTCCGAAGTAGGTGAGGGAGTCCCTAACTTTCATTTTATGAGTTTTTTTCATTCTAGGGTTTATCGTCAAAAAAGCACGAAATACAGCAGCTCACCTCGTAGCCATAGTCGTTAACACGATAAGTCTACATGGTTTGACACAATGGTTAGCAGGTTCGGGTTGAAAATATTTTTACCATCAGAATGTTGGACGGCACGGTAGGGGAGGGGATGTCATAATTTCTAATCAGTAGAATGCGTGCCAAAAACCTGGACTAAATTCTAATCCTCTCCACAGTGCTCGTATGGAGTGAGATAGGCTTGTATACTAGTATTTCATAAACTGTTTAAGTTTTAACAGAAATACTTTGTGTAATAATGCATTTATTCTATCACATCATTAAAAAAATGTTGAAATGGATTTTCAGTTTATGCTCTAAACGTTTTTACACTCTCCTGTAAGGTGTTGCTTTTGGATTTGGTATATTTTAGAAATAGTCCGCCTCTGTGGTGTAGTGATTAGCGTGATTAGCTGCCTTCCCCGGAGGTCCGGGTTCGATTCCCGGCTCTGCCACGAAATTTGAAAAGTGGTACGAGGGCTGGAACGGGGTCCACTCGGGAGGTCAACTGAGTAGAGGTGGGTTCGATTCCCACCTCAGCCATCCTGGAAGTGGTTTTCCGTGGTTTCCCACTTCTCCTCCAGGCAAATGCCGGGATGGTACCTCATTTAAGGCCACGGCCGCTTCCTTCCCTCTTCCTTGTCTATCCCTTCCAATCTTCCCATCCCTCCACAAGGCCCCTGTTCAGCATAGCAGGTGAGGCCGCCTGGGCGAGATACTGGTCATTCTCCCCAGTTGTATCCCCGACCCAAAAAGTCTGAAACTCCAGAACACTGCCCTTGAGGCGGTAGAGGTGGGATCCCTCGCCGAGTCCGAGGGAAAAGCCAACCCTGGAGGGTAAACAGATTAAGATAGATAGATAGATATTTTAGAAATAAGCTTCTCAAATAAGAACACGGCTACCTTCCCAGTTCTAACCCTTTCCCATCCTTGTGTCGCCGAAAACCGTCTTAGTGAGACGTTAAATTACTAGCATTGTCACAATACGCTCCAGAAAATTCTGACTGCGGATACTTGCAATACTTTTAACGTTGACGAGATAGACCATACCAGCTCCTCCTTTAATTAACATATGATGTTGTTTTGCAGGTGTTTGACTGCCGTCAAGTGACCACTACCAGTGGGATGTTTGAGGCTCTGTGTAACCACATCAAGTACAGCACCAACAAGGGCAACATCCGGTAAGTAGCCTTAAATTACTTTGCGCCTCTGTACTCAAAAGCTATGAAGTAGTTTGTGTGAACATGTAATTGCTCTGGTCGGTCCTTGTTCGCAAAAGCGACTAAGTAAAATAAAATAGAGAATGTAAAGGCAATCGAGTGAACGTAAATGATTTAAAACATGTTGCGATTATGTGTGCTATCGATATGTTAACAATGAAATTAGCACCTTCTGAAAGCATATCTTCTGTTTAGAATCCAGAGCCTGAGTCTAATGCTTCTGTGGCCCACTTTTCCATCTGTCTGTCACATCGTCGTTGCGTCTGCGAAAATAGCTAGGTAAAATATTTCTGCTTATAAATTTGGCTGGTAAGGATCTGTCATCTAAGGGTCGAAAATCAATCAGTCAATACTGATCTGCATTTAGGGCAGTCGCCCAGGTGGCAGATTCCCTATCTGTTGTTTTCCTAGCCTTTTCTTAAATTATTTCAAAGAAATTGTAAGTTTATTGAACATCTCCCTTGGTAAGTTATTCCAATCCCTAACTCCCCTTCCTATAAATGAATATTTGCCCCAGAGGTTCAAATATCGTGCGATGTTCTTTAAAGAATTATCGTTCGTTATGAGATATGTGCTGAGGGTCAGTATTTCTCCAATACATAGCGGTATTTGCAGGCGCAACGACAATATTCTTTATCACTGGACCCGATTTTCTTTTTCATTTGAAAGTTTATATACAGTAGATTTGATTATCATGAAAATCGCCAGAACAATCATAAACATCGTTAAGAATGACTTGGAGAGAAGCTATAAAATGTTGAGGCACAAGCAAAAACAAAATTACGTTACTACAACAGAAGAGATAAAATTAAGATGGAATGTAACAACTAGTGAGTAGAGGAGAGAAATAATAATGAAGAAGGATATACAAATTGCTTTGAAATGGTACAAGATGTTAAGTGAAGGTGGATAAATAGAAGTTAGAATGACTAGAGTTGAAAGATAAAAATGAAGGATGTACAAATTTACCTTTTCTGAGGAGAGGACTGAAATTAAAGAGGATAATCGACAGTATGCATGAAGAATGAGAAGACATACGGGAGATAAACAACACTTTGAGTGAAAAAGATGGATGGATGATGGCAAATGAACAAACATTCGAGTTACTACAGGGAAGTCATTCATATTTATGTTTTCTTAAAACGATTGGAAGTAATTAACAATTCGCAGGAGAGAAGACGAAAAATGAAGTGTGAAGACTTAAAGAAGGTAAGTCAAAAATACGCCGTATATACTCTGTATATTTTAAATTATTTATCTTACAGGATAGTCCACGTTTTAACTCCTTTTCACTTCTGGTTTCATTGGCTATTCTACAAACAAATAACGCCTAGCACATAGAGCCCATTAAAGTAAAACCATACTGAATTTCCTATCTTTGTCAATTTTAGCCTGATTTGCACCAAATTTGGTGAGACATTTAATATATCGTCATTGCCGGGCCAAAACCTCCTATGTGATAATATTTTTGGAGGTATACTGACCCGCAGCACATACATTATGAAGAGCGAGAATGCCTTGACCATATTCACACAATATTGCACCCTAGATGACAGAACCTTATCGGCCAAAGTTCTAAGCTAAAATATTTCACATAGGAGGTTTTGTCCCGGCAGCGACGATATTCTAAATAAAACGTGTTTTAAATTGAACTGTCACTTTCCGAAATATTACTTTTTTAAATTGTAAAACCTCAAATGGACTTCATTCAAAATGCGCTAAGCGCATAAATGTCTTGTTTTCTGTTTTATTACTCGGATTTTAAGCTTAATAATTTCAAATGGATCATTTTTCGATTTATTTTCGTTATTAATTTAAAGCTAATATCTTAAGAGCATTTCTGTCATTAAAATGCATTAAGGGAAATATCTCCACAAGACCTATAAAAATGGCCGCACATGCAAAAACAATGTGGCATTGCCACTATGTGCCCAAATTTAGGAGTGTCTACGTCTGTTATGTGCAAACTTTTCAATTTTTCTGTTATTTTTGGCTCAAAATATCAATAAGTTCCTTACTTTAAAGTGATGAGCTGCTAAGGTCCATCCATATGGCCTGCAGATCTTGGAGTGTCAGGCGCCCACCTCTTCACCCGTATTTCTTGCTCTTCATGGCTGGTTTAAGCCGCGTTTACACTGAACGTTACAATAAAAAGTTTATAACTTAATATATAGTTATTTATAGAGGAAAAATGAGGTTCTAATACCGTTTGATCCTGGGCTGAGATATTCCTTTCAAGGATCACGTGGCATCAGGAAGGGCTTGCGGCTCCAACGACCCCTTCTACTTCTATATCTCTGTAGTAACTCGATATTTGTACATTTGTCATCATTTATTTATTTATTTATTTATTTATTTATTTATTTATTTATTTATTTATTTATTTATTTATTTATTTATTTATTTATTTATTTATTTATTTATTTATTTATTTGAAAGTACACAGGCAGTAGGCCCAATACAGTACCTTCTTACCACAACAGTACTTATAATGCATACATGTAAGTAAAGATAATACATAATAATAATAATGCTGAAGATAATAAAGACAAGGAAAGAGAATGAATGGAAAACACATATACAGAGAAAATGACAATCCAAAGTACATCAATGATTATTTCTACACTACGAAAAATACTGGAACTGAAACAAGGATATAACTAGAGTAGCAAGTGACTATAATAATATATACGTTAAAGAGTACCTATTATAAAGAAAAAGGAGTCTGAATTAATAAATTAGAAATTAGAAATTAGAAACACAGGCCTTTAAATGTGTATTAATGACAGTGTGTGATTCAGAAAATAAATCTATTCCTGCAGCAAATGTGCTGTAAAATCGTAGCATTTTAACAAATGGCCAGTTCATGTGATGAGATGTTCTAGATCTTGGAACTTGAAATACTGTGTTCATGCGAGCTCCAGCTCGTGGAACATGAAAGGAGATAAAATTGAGCAGTTCTATGGAATTAAATTTATTCCTTACGATTTTATTTAACGTTTTTAGAGAAATAATGATTCTTCTGTTGCGCAACGACGTGAGGTTAAAGTTACTTCTTAAATACCGTTTTGATGTATCAAAAGGGCAAAATGTCTTATTTGTTTTATAATACAAATACCGCAAAAACTTGTTTTGAACAACTTCAATAGTATGTATTTGTTCTTTAGAACACGGGTCCCAAATTACAGATGCATATTCTAATTTACTCGTAACAAGGTTAGTAAATAACTGAATAACAATCGATGATTGAGTAAATAATTTAGAACTCCTTATTATAAACCCGAGCATACGGTTGGCATCGTTCGTTATTTTTGTAATATGAGCGTTGAATGTTAATTTTTCATCAAATATTACTCCTAAGTCTCTTATTGCCGAAACTGTTTCTAGTTCGGTATCTTTTATATAGTACAACGCAATCGTACCTTTCTTTTTCCTGGTAAAAGTTACTGATTTACATTTCTTTACATTAAGAGACATATGATTCATATCGTACCATTGTACAACACGATCAATGTCCTGCTGTAGTTCATCCTCATCCTTCTTGTTATGTATAACTTTAAATAGTTTTACATCGTCAGCAAACAGCAAACAACTGACATTACGAAGATTATTCGGCAAGTCGTTAATCAAAATTAAAAATAGAAGGGGACCCAAATTAGATCCTTGAGGAACACCGGAGTAACTAATGAAGGTGTCTGAGATTTCGCCTTTAAAAGACACAAACTGACGTCGATCTTCAGGTAAGTATATAACATTCGAAGTAGTGGTTCCAAGAAACCAAACTGGTACAATTTTTGGACAAGAATTTTATGATCTACCTTGTCGAATGCTTTTTCGAAGTCTGTATAGACAACATCCGTTCTTCCGTTGTTATCCAATACATCATACAGTGTCTGAGTAAAACCTACAAGATTTGTGATAACAGATCTATTAGGTAAAACTCCATGCTGAAATACTGAATTACCTGCCTTAATGTGATTATAGATCTTAAAATATAGTATATGTTCGTATACTTTTACAAAGGCGTCAATAATGGAAACAGTGCGGTAGTTGGATATATTTTCATGAACGCCTGCCTTCGGAACTGGTGTAATTTTTTATATTTTCCACCTTTCAGGGAAGCAAGACTTTTTTAATGAAAGGTTGAAAATGAATGTTAGCTGTGGAACCAGTATTTCTGCACATCCTTTAATTATATAACGTGGGAAGTTATCTGGACCGCTAGCCTTTTTAGGTTTTAGTTTTCCATTTATGACTCTTTTTACCTCCTCTTCTGATATAGAAGTAATACTGAGCACATCCATAGTTGGTAATACAGGCATCTCATCCAAGTCTATGTTATCGATATTATAATTAAAGTCCGGGATGGTACATACCGATGAGAAATATTGCGCAAATCCTTGCGCAATATTTCCAGTTTCATACCTGTTGTCGTTATAGAAATAGGCATTATCACCCATTCGCGTTACTTTTACTACTAGTAAACGTCCAGAAATTATTAATATTGTGTTTTATTCCATTTTCTAAGTTGTGAATATATATTTTATATGCAATGTTTATTTTAGATTTTAGTTCACTTCTAAGCTGCCTAAATCGATCGTCATGATATTTTGAGAACATTCTCTTCCTGGCACATTTCTTTTTTTTGCTTTAGAGTTTGGATGATATCGTGCGTGAACCATACGGGATATTTGGTTTCTCTAATGAGATTCCTCTTGGGAATGCATACATCAAAACATTTGTAGAGTGAGGTGTAAAAGAAATCCACTGCAAGGTCAACGTTCTCAAAGGAATACAACAGGTTCCAGTCAAAGTCACGCACTTCACAGTAAAGTTTCATAAAATCTGCATTTTTGAAGTCATAATGTTCACGGCATATGTTCTTAAAAATGGGAAGTTTCCTGGTTGGTAACGATAATAAAGAGAGTGCGGGATGATGCAAATCTCCTGGTACCAGTACGAATTCTTCATGTTTTATATTAATTGGTATGTTGGCCGAAACCAAGTCTACTGTTCTAGAGTTAAAATTGAGAACATTGTTATATGATTTCAATCCTAAATACTACGTGAAATTTGCTAGACTACGACTGGCCGTTGATCCTTCAGTAAAATTATAATTTACATCATTAACTTCAGTTAAATTAAAATCATCCATAATGATGCAATGGGACATTATAAGGTGATCAATGTTTTCGACATAGTTAATGTAATCCTGATATACAGAGTAGCCAGAAGAAGGAGTTATATAGACAACATTTATAAATAACTTTCGCTTGTTACCGAGAATTTGAAGAGTAAGATATTCACATTGTTGACAATTGTAAACAGAGGATAGCTTTACACGGTAACCCTTTTTAATAGCTGTTAATACTCCACCTCCACGTGACTTTCCTGTTAGTGATGTGTCCCTATCATTTCTAAATAATACATATCGATCATCAAATAATTCACTATCAAATACACCATTCGCCAAGAACGTTTCAGTTAACACTAGTACGTCAAATGAACAGCAAAGAAGAATTTGAAGAAATAACTCTCACTTGATTCGAAGTCCTCTAACGTTTTGGTGATAAATAGACAAATTGTTCACAGACATTTAAAAGGCATTAAAAAATGTTAAACAAATGTAGAAGTTTACAAATGACTGATCATTGGAAAATATTCATGCATTAAGGGTAGTAAAGGAAACCAAAACGCATTACAGTTTACCTAAATCTTCGACACAACGAAGGACATGAACAGGACTTCCGTCTTCTTTCTTGATCATTATTTTTCCACTGTTATTAACCCATAGATATTTATAATCTTTGTCGTGCTGCAGCTGTTTGCCTTAGCGAACAGAATTCTCCTCCCTGGTGATAATAACTGATTAACGTACACAAGATTAGCAACTGTAAAGCCCAGGTGAGAAGTGGATAAGTTTCTTTTGATTTTTCGCCTCTCAAGGAGCTGTTCCTTATGACATCTGCGAACAAACTTCACAATAATGCCTGTAGTTAGACGATTGTTGACCTTTCTTAATCTATGGCAAGCATCAATCATGTACTCTTTAAGCTCAACATCTAAGACCCTAGCGACATTTATGACTGTCTGAACAACGTTTTCATTGGGAACCTCGGGAACACCATATACACTGACTGACAGAGCAAATGCAACACCAAGGAGGAGTGGTTCGAAAGGGATGAAAGTTGGGGAAAAAACAGAGACGGCACGGACGAATAATTGATGTTTATTTCAAACCGATATGCAGGTTACACAATGCGCACGGCATCGACTCAGTAGGATGTAGGACCACCGCGAGCGGCGATGCACGCAGAAACACGTCGAAGTACAGAGTCAATAAGAGTGCGGATGGTGTCCTGAGGGATGGTTCTCCATTCTCTGTCAACCATTTGCCACAGTTGGTCGTCCGTACGAGGCTGGGGCAGAGTTTGCAAACGGCGTCCAATGAGATCCCACACGTGTTCGATTGCTGGGAGATCCGGAGAGTACGCTGGCCACGGAAGCATCTGTACACCTGGTAGAGCCTGTTGGGAGATGCGAGCAGTGTGTGGGCGGGAATTATCCTGCTGAAACAGAGCATTGGGCAGCCCCTGAAGGTACGGGAGTGCCACCGGCCGCAGCACATGCTGCACGTAGCGGTGGGCATTTAACGTGCCTTGAATACGCACTAGAGGTTACGTGGAATCATACGCAATAGCGCCCCAAACCATGATGCCGCGTTGTCTAGCGGTAGGGCGCTCCATAGTTACTGCCGGATTTGACCTTTCTCCATGCCGACGCCACACTCGTCTGCGGTGACTATCACTGACAGAACAGAAGCGTGACTCATCGGAGAACACGACGTTCCGCCATTCCCTCATCCAAGTCGCTCTAGCCCGGCACCATGCCAGGCGTGCACGTCTATGCTGTGGAGTCAATGGTAGTCTTCTGAGCGGACGGCGGGAGTGCAGGCCTCCTTCAACCAATCGACGGGAAGTTGTTCTGGTCGATATTGGAACAGCCAGGGTGTCTTGCACATG
Organism: Anabrus simplex; assembly: GCF_040414725.1. NCBI lineage: Eukaryota > Metazoa > Arthropoda > Insecta > Orthoptera > Tettigoniidae > Anabrus > Anabrus simplex. Next base: position 207,412,084 of record NC_090272.1, read on the forward strand.
CTGAAGAATGGCGGTTGACGTGGCGTGCGGGGCTGCCACCGCTTGGCGGCGGATGCGCCGATCCTCGCGTGCTGACGTCACTCGGGCTGCGCCTGGACCCCTCGCACGTGCCACATGTCCCTGCGCCAACCATCTTCGCCACAGGCGCTGCACCGTGGACACATCCCTATGGGTATCGGCTGCGATTTGACGAAGCGACCAACCTGCCCTTCTCAGCCCGATCACCATACCCCTCGTAAAGTCGTCTGTCTGCTGGAAATGCCTCCGTTGACGGCGGCCTGGCATTCTTAGCTATACACGTGTCCTGTGGCACACGACAACACGTTCTACAATGACTGTCGGCTGAGAAATCACGGTACGAAGTGGGCCATTCGCCAACGCCGTGTCCCTTTTATCGTTCGCTACGTGCGCAGCACAGCGGCGGATTTCACATCATGAGCATACCTCAGTGACGTCAGTCTACCCTGCAATTGGCATAAAGTTCTGACCACTCCTTCTTGGTGTTGCATTTGCTCTGTCAGTCAGTGTATTTCAAGAGTATTTACCCTAGAATATTGTTCACTGTCATCATATCGGATCGAAAGGCCATTTACTGTTTTCTGGAGCCGCTGATTTTCGGATAACAGATTGTCGATTATCGTTTGCTGTCTTGCGATTATTGCTTGCTGATTATCAAGAAGTTGCTGTTGCTCATCTAAACTTTAATTGAGTTACCTAGCTGTCTTTCAATACCAGTAGTTGATTCTCTTAGAGCTGCCATATCCTCCTTCAGAGTAACCAGAAGTTTATAGATGTCACCAACAGATGGCATCTCAACTACTGACATTTCATCACTCACAACGCTCGATCTTTATTTTACTATGACAAGCTTTGCACCTCCATTTATAATTACTAGATGAGAGTAACTTCAAGTCTCTGTCTTGGAGATTCACACATTTAGAATTAAACCATTTACTGCCATTAGAACACTGTATTTCAGCAGTGGTATCCTGCCTGGATACGGATTTTCCACACTCCAAACAGGTGCTCATCGCAAGCGTAGGCAAGGTCGATATCTCGAACAAACAGTGAAGAACGTACTCCGGTGTTTTGAATTCGTTGGGTTTACAACACTGACCACCCAATGTTTACATACAATATCCTTTATAAAGAATACAAATTAAACCAGTATTACGGCTATCTACCAGCGAATCTTAGTATTATTACTGTTCGTTGAAACTTACTACATCGGTAGACACGCCTCCAAGTCAGAAAACTAGCATAATCAGCAAAAATAACACATTTACACCAGAGCACTATTCACACACGTCCTCACTCAATCGCCATTTTCTAGCCAGTTTTTTTCACTCAAAGTGTTGTTTATCTCACGTATATCTTCTCACTATTCATTCAAGCTTTCATTTCAAGCTTTCTGCTCAGTCAAATTCAGTTTGTACATACTTTGTACTTTTGTTACTAACATGTCTGAGTAACAGTTGTTGACAACAGATGTTTATAACAAAATACCAGTGTGAATTTTATTTTCGATGTTGACAATATTTTGCCCACTCCGCTCCTGTCGATCACCACTCACCACCCGATTCGTCATCGCCCGCCTGTGACAGCCAATCAGCGAGAGCAAGAGTGTAGCTTCCTGCGAGGTGTGTTGATAACAAACGGTTGTTAAACGGTCTTTGGTCTTTGCCGACGTCTTTTGGATTACAACATTTCTGTTGGCAACAAGGGGAATTTCTTGCTAACACGAGATGTTGATAACATCCGCTCCTTCCAGGTGTCCAGGACAAGGCTATGAACTCTTTCCCTGTCATTATATGATATAACACTTCAAAAGCCTCATTTAAGTGGTCTTGTGAACCACCCCCTAAAATATGTGAACAGCTTGTATGAACGTTAGAGTGAATGAGAGCAAGTATGATTTAGATCTGTTGTCAGGCAATGTAAATAGAGAATATTATAATTTTTTTTTTTTTGCTAGTTGCTTTACGTCTTATGGCGACGACGGGACAGGGAAGGGCTAGGAGTGGGAAGGAAGTGGCCGTGGCCTTAATTAAGGTACAGCCCCAGCATTTTCCTGGTGTGAAAATGGGAAACCACGGAAAACCATTTTCAGGGCTGCCGACAGTGGGGTTCGAACCTACTATCTCCCGAATACTGGATACTGGCCGCACTTAAGCGACTTCAGCTATCAAGCTCGATATATTAATAATTAACAAAATGAATATTTGTATACATCATAAATTCTTCCTCCACCTAGAAGCAGGCCGAAGACAAAGAATACACAATACAATGATTATTGATTAAAAAATAAAGGTTATAATAAAGAACTCTACATATTAAAAATTATTGTGAAATTAGATCTACAAATTTAAATAATAATGAAACAGAAATTATGGGCTGCGTGGACGAGACAGTACAGGTGTGCTCGGTTTACCAGCAAGGACGTGGGTTCGACTCCCTGTCAGAAAATCAAAAAATTAAGAAACGATGTTTCCACTTCCGGAGGTCCACATGGCCCTGAGTCTCATTCAAACTACACCATAAATGAGTACCAGGTTAATTACTGAGGGCAAAGGTGGCCGGGCGTAGAGCTAACCACTCTACCCCACAAAGTGCCGAAGTTACGATAGTGGAAGCCTTTACCTTCCACTCCTGCAAGGGCCTTCATGACCTCTATGGAGGTGACTTTTGACTTTGAAACACATATTCATTAAAATTCATTAAAATGTTATTCCATTTTTCTTTCTTTCTTTCTTTCTTTCTTTCTTTCTTTCTTTCTTGCTTGCTTGCTTGCTTGCTTGCTTCATCTGTTTACCCTCCCGGACTGGTTTATTCCAAGGACTTAGCGAGGTATTCCACCTCCACCGCCTCATGGGCAGTATCCTGGAGCGTGAAACTTTCGGTTGGGGGATAGAGCAGGGGAGGAGCGCCAGTACCTCGCCCAGGCGGCCTCACCAGCTATGCTGAACAGGGACCTTGTGTGGGGATAGGAAGATCGGAAGGGATGGACAAGGAAGATGGAAGGAAGCGGCCGTGGCGTTAAATTACTACAGGTACCATCTCGGCATTTGCCAGGAGGAGACGTGGGAAACCAAGGAAAACCCCTTGGAGTGTGGTTGAGGTGGGAATCGAACCTGCCTCCACTCAGTTGACCTCCTGAGGCTGAGTGGATCCCGTTCCAATTCTCGTACCACTTTTCAAATTTCGTGGCAGAGACGGGAATCGAACCCAGGCTTCCTGGCGTGGCGGCTAATCACACTAACCACTACACCACAGTGGCGGACAATACTTATTACAATAGTTTTATTCCATTAATTTAGGTAGTTTCTAGATCCAGTATATACTCTTAATAACTTTCAGATTATGTCACTACGTACTGTAAGTTGTAGTTAAGTACAAGAGAGGGCCGTGAGCCCCAACAGCGACACTTACAAAGGCATAAAATAAAACAAATAATAAATTCACAAGCGTTTCTCGAAATGTTACCAACACTTGTTGGTCTAGAAAACCAAGAATACCGGCCGAGAGGATTCGTCATGCTGACCACACGACACCTCGTAATCTGCAGGCCTTCGGGCTGAGCAGCGGTCACTTGGTAGGCCAAGGACCTTCAAGGGCTGTAGTGTCATGGGGTTTGGTTTGGTTTGGTTTGGTTCGGTTTGGTTTGGTTTTAATTAGCAATATTCACCTACTTGTAATTCATGAGAAAGCAAATATTTGTTGTTGTTCTTTTCCTGTGTGTGCACTCCATTGCTTTGATCCAACTTATACGTGGTAACCTCAATCAAACTTTACTAGATTATAAAATTGGTGTTGAAGGTCAATTCATTCTACAGCGCAGATTGGAAGGCTTTACAAGTAATAATTAATGAAGAAACTGCTCTTGATCTTCCCCCAGTTTACTAAAAGTAGTTAACACGTGGACCCACTTCTAGAGTGTTTCGAGCAAACTTCTTTTTTCATTAGCGAAACTGGGAGCATGAAACAAACGGGAAAGAAAAGAGAGCGTTGTTTGTGCCTGAGGCTAAGTCAGACTCGCAGAGGAATCCAAGTTCAATGTTGAACAAAGTAAATACATTTCATTTCAGATAAGCAATATGAATGTAGGAAGCACTTTCCAGATTCACAAGGTTCAGAGTAAAGAGATCATTAAATTTTCCTCAGAGACATTCTGAACAATATGAAGTTTACAGTTGAATTTCAATTATTCAGAATGTTGAATTAACTGCCGTTAGTATGCATGAGTACTTGCCCACCAGAGGGAAGCGACTGAATGTAATTGCGCGTTGTGAAAGGGAATGTCCTATCTCACAGATTAACAAATGCACAAATTTTTATAAAACTTTTTTTTGTTAGTGGCTTTACGTCGCACCGACACAGATAGGTCTTATGGCGACGATTTTGTAAAACAATACTTCAATAAAAAGTAATACTAACTTAACCATGATTCATGCAAACCTTGTCCACAGTTGTGAAATAATAATTTATAAAAACACTGTTTAAGCCTCCGTGGCTCAGGTGGCAGCGCGCGGGTTCCGTGGTTCAAATCCCGGTCACTCCATGTGAGATTTGTGCTGAACAAAGCGGAGACGGAACAGGGTTTTCTCCGGGTACTCCGGTTTTCACTGTCATCTTTCATTCCAGCGACACTCTCCAATATCGTTTCAGTTCGTCTGTCAGTCATTAATCATTGCCCCAGAGGAGTACGACAGACTTCGACAGCCGACACAGTTCCTATCTTCGGCGTTAGCTGGGGGCCTTATTCACCCCACACCTAACCCAGTCGACGACTGGAAAAAGTTGAGGATAATCAATAAAATGATGACAGCGCTCTTCCTTCTGCCGTAATAAAGCATCGGTGTTGGCGCATTAATAAGGCACTCTGAACCAGTGAAGAATGAAATGGCGTATGGCTTTTAGTTCCGGGATGTGTCCGAGGACTTCGGCTTTCCAGGTCCAGGTCTTTTGATTCGACTCCCACAGACGACCTGCGCGTCGTGACGATGAAATGATGATGAAGACGACACACACACCCAGCCCCCGTACCAGAGAAATTAACCAATGATGGTTAAAATTCCCGACCCTGTCGGGAATCGAACCCGGGACCCCTGTGACCAAAGGCAGGTACGCTAACCATTTAGCCATGGAGCCGAACTTTGAACCAGTGATTTTCATCTACTCACAGAAGCTCCCTTACTTTTCGTCTAAGCAGTATCCAGTGGTCTACCCAAGGAAGCCCTCTCTTATCCCTTTTCAAGCCAACAGCCTGTGATCTACCTACCGAAGATCCCCTACCCTCGTCTAGCCAACATCCTGTGGTCTAGCCACAGAAGCTCTCTTACCCTCGTTTAGCCAACAGCCTGTGATTTACCCACAGAAACTCTCCTATCATCGTCTAGCCTACAGCCTGTGATCTACCCAGAGAAGCTCCCCTAAGCCCGTCTAGCCTACAGCCTGTGATCTATCCACAGAAGCTCCCCTATCCTCGTCTAGGCTACAGCCTGTGACCTACCCACAGAAGCTCCCCTACCCTGGTCTAACCAACAGCCTGTGGTCTATCCACAGAAGCTCCCCTATCATCGTCTAGCCTACAGCCTGTGATCTACCCAGAGAAGCTCCCCTAAGCCCGTCTAGCCTACAGCCTGTGATCTATCCACAGGAGCTCTCCTATCCTCGTCTAGCCTACAGTCTGTGATCTACCCACAGAAGCTCCCCTATCCTCGTCTAACCAACAGCCTGTGATCTGCAAATAGAAGCTCCCTTACCTCGTTTAGCCAACAGCCCGTGATCTACAGATAGAAGCCCGCTTACCTTCGTTTAGCCAACAGCCTGTGATCTGCAAATAGAAGCTCCCTTACCCTCGTTTAGCCAAAAGCCTGTGATCTACAGATAGAAGCTCCCTTACCCTCGTTTAGCCAACAGCCTGTGATCTACAGATAGAAGCTCCCTTACCCTCGTTTAGCCAACAGCCTGTGATCTACAGATAGAAATTCTCTTACCCTCGTATAGCCAACAGCCTGAGATCTATCCACAGAAGCGCCCTTACCCGTACCCTCATCTAGCCATCAGCCTGTGGTCTACCCACAGAAGTTGCCTTACCCTCATCTATCCAACAGCCTGTGATCTACCCACAGAAACTCCCTTACCCTCGTTTAGCCAACAGCCTGTGGTCTACCCACAGAAGCTCCCTTACCCTCGTCTAGCCAACAGACTCTGATGTACAGATAGAAGCTCCCTTACCTCGTTTAGCCAACAGCCTGTGATCTATAGATAGAAGGCCGCTTTACCTTCGTTTAGCCAACAGCCTGTGGTCTACAAATAGAAGCTCCCTTACCCTCGTTTAGCCAACAGCCTGTGATCTACAGATAGAAGTTTCCTTACCCTCGTCTAACCAACAGCGCGTGATCTACCCACAGAAGCTCCCTTACCCTCGTCTAGCCAACAGCCTGTGGTCAACCCACAACATCTCCTAACCCTTGTTTAGCCAACAGCCTGTGGTCTACAAATAGAAGCTCCCTTACCCTCGTTTAGCCAACAGCCTGTGATCTACCCTTAGAAGCTCCCTTACCCTCGTTTAGCCAACAGCTTGTGGTCAACCCACAAAATCTCCCTAACTCTTGTTTAGCCAACAGCCTGTGGTCTACAAATAGAAGCTTCCTTACCCTCGTCTAACCAACAGCCCGTGATCTACCCACAGAAGCTCCCTTACCCTCGTTTAGCCAACAGCCTGTGGTCAACCCACAAAATCTCCCTAACTCTTGTTTAGCCAACAGCCTGTGGTCTACAAATAGAAGTTCCCTTACCCTCGTTTAGCCAACAGCCTGAGGTATAGGGCTAATTATTATTATTATTATTATTATTATTATTATTATTATTATTATTATTATTATTATTATTATTATTATTATTATTATTATTATTATTATTATTATTATTATTATTATTATTATTATTATTATTGATATGGGGATTCCGTGGAACGCAGAGGTATAAGAAGGTGTTGGGGTGGATGGGTGGGCATAATTTAAAGCACTAAATTTTGAAATGTTATTCTTTCTTCTTTTTTTTATTTTAAAATTCGACAGATAATCTGAATGAACAACAACAATATTATGATGAGCTCGTCAGCTCGGTTAACAACAGCGGACTATAAGTCTAAAAATAAGGTAAAATAGAGAAAAGCATCGACACAATCGTTTACAAGTGTTGAGCAATATAGCTCAAAACAGGTACACTTTTACAAGAGCATGTTTGCTCCACTCATTTTCATTCTAGGAGACTGAGCTCCAAAAGTTAGTACAATTCAGCCTCTCCGAGGCACAATCTTCTTACAGAATTACGCCGGATAAACTTCAAATACTGTGTTTACAGTAACTTCTGCTCAACAGTCATTCGCCCATTTGTCTATCAGTAATTACACTTTAAACAGGGGCAATGAGTGCCCATACTAAATGGCCTTAATGCAAAAATGTAAGGTTTGACAAGATCGGCCATGAACAAAAGGCTAGGAGGCGCAACACTTGCACTCCTTTTAGAAAACTCTTAAAATCCTAAACGAGCTTATGGCCCGAAGTTGCAGAGGCTAAGCCCATACTAAAGGGGAGTGACTAGATGCGTAATATTAAGTACCAAAGAATTTAGAGGTTTAGTAAATCTTAGCCACCCCACACCAAGTTGAATGGGAATTAACCCTCTTTATTCCCTTAATTTACATATTTCCCAGCAGGGATTAGAAGAGAGTCCTTAGACTTGCCGCAAATTTACATTTAAACAGTGACACCAGAACTTTACATTAATACAAGGAGTTTGAAACTTTCCCCTCAAGTTATTTTCCTGAAGTTATCCCATGTTAAGAAATTCCTGCCATTACCTTGAGTAGTTGGGCCTTCCGACGATGGTAGGCAGCCCCTGTTTCCTTATTTCCGCCGCACACACCCTAGACCGGAGCGATGAAGATGACAATACGGTCCTAAAGCGTCCAGCTTTTATAGCATCTCAGAGGGGAAGATTCCAGAACTCCATTGGAATGGGCAGAATGCCTGTACACACTCCCAAATTTAATTGGCTAAAGAAATATACACAAAATTACTGATTGGTTAATAACTTCTTTTTTTGCTATTTGCTTTACGTCGCACCGACACAGGCAGGTCTTATGGCGACGATGGGATAGGAAAGGCCCAGGAGTGGGAAGGAAGCGGCCATGGCCTTAATTAAGGTACAGTCCCAACATTTGCCTGGTGTGAAAATGGGAAACCACGGAAAACCATCTTCAGGGCTGCCGACAGTGGGGCTCGAACCCACTATCTCCCGATTACTGGATACTGGACGCACTTAAGCGACTGCAGCTATCGAGCTCGGTGGTTAATAACTAAGGAAGAAGGAAGCCGGAGGAGTGTTGACAACTTTAGCATATGAAAACAACATTCTACAAAACCTTAAGGTTTACAAACATTGAAAAATTGTAAATTTCCTTATAAATTAGTTTTCCTTCATGTCGCCAGAGGGGGCACATAGGCCGATGGTAGAGACATCTAATGGTTAAAGGGCCAAGTATTCTGTCTTTCATTAGTTCAGGATTTGTAAATTATTATTAACATTATTATTATTATTATTATTATTATTATTATTATTATTATTATTATTATTATTATTATTATTATTATTATTATTATTATTATTATTGGATTTCTAATATAAACAACCCTATTTAAAAAATGTACGTTAGGGTTATAGTTTAACAATTTATAATGAACTATTACAGTACCATTAAATGCTATGATATTATAGCTGTTTTGAAATAGGAGGTCCAAGTGGGTCATAAACGTTGAAAAACAACGCGATTTATATAAATATTACGTAAAATTCTCAGATATGATAGGTGTATAACAGCCGCTCCAAGAAACTCACAAAAGAAGAAGAACAACAACACAATTTATAAAATATATTTCTAAGTGTGTGTACGCACTGAAATACTGAAATGCGTTAAGGGAAACACAAACACTCAGTCCCCAAGTAAGAGGAATTAACTGGACGCGGCTTAAGTCCCCGACCCGGTCAGCAATCGAGCCCGGGACCCTCAGAATCAGTGGCTGCGTTGTAGACCATTCAGCCAAAGAGCCGGTCTGAGAGCGCCGTTCATCCACTGACAAATAAAAAGTGCTTCTCAGTAAGAGTACAGCACACGTAACTGTTGCCGTGGACATCGTTTTTAGATTACACAGAAGTTTACTCCAAGGCAGACTACTTAAATATGAAAGGTTTTCTCTGTCGAGTTCTGAAGTACTGTCTCGATAAGATAGATGTGACGTGTCCAATATCGCGTTTCCTCTTGAACGGTGCTGTTCATTGAAAGGACCATCGACTTGCCCGACTGTGGGCTGCGGATATGCTGGTCAGGAGAAGAATATTCCATGAGAATAAATACACTGGCCACAGCTCCTTGTGACAGAGAAATATCGCATAAACCACGATTCACCAAACAGCACATGTTTTGAAACGAATTTTGTGGGGCAGATGATTTGCCCAGTCAGAACTTTTCTCAATTGACAGTTTATGTACGTATATTTCTAATGCTTCATCTCAGTTTACAATTTATAAATTTTATTTTATTTCTTCTTTGTCTGGTTATCCCTAGGTAACATAATTACTTTCTTCGCAGCGTTTTCCACTCACGGTGGTGGTGGTTATTGTTTTAAGAGGAAGTACAACTGGGCAACCATCCTCTATATAACACTAATCACAGAGAAAAGATGTAAGGGATCCGACACTTCGAAAAATGAAGATATCGGCCAAAGAAAGACAAGGGCCACGAAGGGCATGAAAATGAAGGACCCCCTAGGCCTCGAGTGCACTAATACCGTCGGGGTCGGAAAAGAACAAGAGTTCACCAAGGGAGGTCGAATAGGATAGATGAAAGTGAGGAGCCTAGCACAAGTAAGTGGAAGCAATGCCAGGACTCATCTGAGGGCCCCGTGGTCGCCAACTCACACTCCAAAGTTCAGAGCTCCTGGGGCTGGAAATGAAAGACTCCCGAGGTCTCGATACCTATTACCTTCGTAGTCAGAAAAGAACAAGAGTTGACCAATGGAGGACAGATAGGAAAGATGAAAGCGAGGAGCATGGCACAAGTAACTGGAAGCAATACTAGACTGGACTAGGAGAACGGTGGCCTCCAAACCACGCTCCAAAGTTCAGAGACCCTGTTCCTCTTTTCATTCGCCTCTTACGACAGGAAGGAGACATAGTCGATATATTCTACCGCCCCCAACCACAGAGGGGGACATAGAAACGGTCCGACACTTCGAAGAATGAAGGTGTAGGCAAAAAGGATTGTAGTTTTACGTGGCTGCGGGTGTCACGATCATAGCCATGCGACCCTCAGATTCACGCTGAATCCGAACCACGGAGACATGACTTTCTATTCAAAAAAAAAAAAACCAAATGGACTCTCCGAGATTCAAATCACCATCATATTGAGGACATGTCACTGATGATGTCATCTGACTATCAAGATCAAGGCAGGCTGATCTGGGGTTCCGTAACTGCCTTACATGTTACTTAAATCGCGAGTTCCTGTTAGAACAGTAGGGAGAAACCCAGTCGAAGAGCACATTAACAAAGAAATAAATGTGTTCAATTCTTCAAGTTAAACAATGACTATGAAATGAAATGAAATGAAATGGCGTATGGCTTTTAGTGCCGGGAGAGTCCGAGGACATGTTCGGCTCGCCAGGTGCATGTCTTTTGATTCGACTCCCGCAAGTGACCTGCGCGTCGTGATGAGGATTAAATGATGATGAAGACGACACATACACCCCAGCCCCCGTGCCAGAGGAATTAACCAATTATGGTTAAAATTCCCGACCCTGCCGGGAATCGAACCCGGAATCCCTGTGACCAAAGGCCAGCACGCTAACCATTTAGCCTTGGAGCCGAACAACAATGATTATAGTATTGTATGCACTCACAATGAATGTGAGATTTTAATGATGTGCTGTCGCTAAAATTCAGTGTAGTAGGAAGAAACCGTTCCACATTTGTGAAAAATATGTACACACCATCTGCTAATGGCTCCACTTGTTTGACTAAAGATTGTTATTATGAGTTCAACTTCTTCACATCCTCTCCCTAAATCTTGTGGTCGTAAGCTTCCCAACTTTTTTCAAGAAATATCACTACATAAATTCTCGTCATGATAATGGAGTCTCTACACCATCTTGATCCAATAACCACTTCATCCCTATAGAGAGGAAATCTGCCTCTCCCTTAGTGAGTGGACGAATCGACTTAGAGTCGATGGTGATGGGATGTCAGCAGGAAGCCGTCAATTTGGATTTCCACGCAGTACAGCCAATTTGAGAGCTTCCTCTCCTAACTTGCCTCAAGCCGATAATCCCATCAGAGTATAGTAGAACTCCAACCTACTCCTTCTAAAGTAAGAATAAGAAGTAGCTTCTGTTAAGTGCGACGTTCATAGGTAAGATACACTCGGGATTTGGACCCAAACACTCCCAGTTTTTCCAGGCTAAGTAGCTCAGGCCTACTGAGTTCGACTCCAGCTCAGTGCGGTGGGTGCTCCAGTACGCCAGCCCCGTGCCGGTATACTTATTGGAAAGTAAAAGAACTCTTGTGGGACAAAATTACGACACCACGGCGTCTCTGGAAACCGTAAAAGTACTTAGTAGAACAGAAAACTATTGATCTTTATTTTGGCTGAGAATGGTACAAATTGTTCTGGTTCCAGCTCGAAAATGGAATGTGGACTGTTTAATGGGCTTAGCAGAATTCATTGTAATAGCAGATTGGAGACAACGATGGGAACAACATCCTCCTACCAACATCTCTCTGATCTAGGACCCAACGACGAAAGTGCCAGGTTTCCATCTTCCTCGACACGAGTGGTCAAAACTCAACCTCGTCGCTTCTGATTATAATGTAATAGATTAGGAAGAAATGTATAAAAGGAAAACTAGTATAAATGTTGTAAACCATGTTATTAAATGTACTCTATTCCAAGTGGAAATCCTGTTAAAATACTTTTTTAAATATTACACTAATTTTAATAAGAATATTAGTACTGTAATATAATATTAGTTATGTATGTTTAGTCCTCAGCCCGAAGGCTGGTTGGATCCTCAACGGCTCCGTCATCAGCTGTCATAGATGGCCTAGGCATCACTGAAGAGGCGTACTAGGGAAATGAGGAGTGAGGTAGTTTCCCGTTGCTTTCCTCACCGAGCCAGAAGTTGCTATTACATATCAGTCTGCCAAGCCACTAAAAATGCATGCAACAACCGACCCTTTGAGCAATATTTTCACACCATTCATAGCAGGGACTGGCTGCAGAAGGAATGGCATTACTAGCATCGCTCATACCTCAGTCACTTTCATTTTGTCAAACCCAAGGATAAAGCTGAGACAGATCTATGAAAGTAACAAGATTGCTCTAGCCTATACCAGAAGACATAGTGCACTGTAAATACTACATCCCGCCACCAAAGGCATATAGTTATATTATACTTAATGATTTTTTAGCAAAGTGACTTGTGTGTCACTAGAATTAATTTTTAAGATTATAATAGCTATATACTGTTTTAGTTGTAATTTGTATTTTTAACGTCTAAGTAACAATCGTCGTGAACATTGTAATTGGGACTCACAGTAAAGTACATAAATAAATAAAATCAATTCGTCCGTTGGATGGAGAAGTAAAGCTTTGAGCAGACCCCTTAGTGCTATTCCTCAGGATGAGGCTATGTGCCGCCACCGGGTTTCACCCTTTACCATATATCACGTCATTCATTTCATCTCATTAGCTCCTCTTGATGAAGCTGACGTCAGAAAGAGCATCGGGTCGTAAAAACTCACTACGAAGATTCATCTCACTTGATACATGCATCAACCCCGGATGTGCTGACGTGTCGCTATATTATTGGATACGGCTAACGAAGCGCATTTTGAACATTTCATATAATAGTTTCATGTGTGTCCGCCTCTGTGGTGTAGTGGTTAGTGTGATTAGTTGCCACCCCTGGATGCCCGGGCTTGATTCCCGGCTCTGCCACGATTTTTTTTGAAAAGTGGTACTAGGGCTGGAACGGGGTCCACTCAGCCTCGGCAGGTCAACTGAGTAGAGGTGGGTTCGATTCCCACTTCAGCCATCCTGGGAGTGGTTTACCGTGGTTTCCCACTTCTCCTCCAGGCAAATATCGGGTTGGTACCTAACTTAAGGCCACGGCCGCTTCCTTCCCTCTTTCTTGTCTATCCATTCCACTCTTCCCATCACCCCGCAAGGCCTCTGTTCAGCATAGCAAGGGAGGCCGCCTGGGCGAGGTACTGGTCACCTTCCCAGTTGTATCCCCCGACCTAATGTCTCACGCTCCAGGATACTGCCCTTGAGGCGGTAGACGTGGGATCCCTCACTGAGTCCGGGGAAACACCGACCCTGGAGGGTAAACAGATAGAGAAGAAGAAGAAGCCATGTGTTATGCTGCTACGTGCTGTTCCTGTGTGCTTCCCATGATTAGTGTGCTGTACAGTGTTGTAGAAAATAAGTTCTAAAAGGGAAATAAAGGTTATCCGAACCCATGTACTTACAACATATTTTTTTCTTCTTCTTCTTGTTTTGAATCTTTTCTGAAAATTTGGCCTACCTTATCGTTGAACCCTGTATGTGTAGCAACACCACGTTCAAAATAGCTTTCGGGAAAAAGAACATAACATATGATGCTAAAGTAGGCATATGTCTGAAATGTATAAGGGGGCCGATCAAAAAGTTACCGTTTGGCTGCCGTACAGTCCTGAATTGGGGATGCCAATCAGGCAAAATCGCCGTGAGCATTGAGACACTCATCCCCAGTTTGAAGATCCCCGTGTCCTGCTGCGTGAAGAAGTCCGTATCCGCCTGCTGCACATCCTCCGACATGAAGCGTCGACCCTTCAATGCCTTTTAGAGGGGACCGAAGGCGTGATAATCGCATGTGGATGAGAATGATTATGCACCAGTCCGCCCTAATCGCCCCATCCACCGCCCGCTTGTTGCTGTCCGTAATGGATGAGGCTGGCTTCCCAGATCGACCGGCGTCTTGTGTCGAAATGCTACCCGCACGGAACAACGTTGGTTTCCGACAGACATGCTGCCCTAATGCACGGTCTTCATTCTCCGGTGGATGTCCGCCGGTGTTTGTCCTTCGGCAGCCAAGAACAGAATAACAGCACTTTGGTCCTGTTTGGACGCATTTGTTAATAACGTCGCCATAGTTCACGTGGCCGCATTTAACGCACGACACGACTGTCACACTGATTCCTTTGCCTTGGGGGTCTGTATATTCCACCTATCTCCGAAGAGATATGTGGTTTGTGTCGTACCGACACCGGTGCTCCGATCAGAGCTCCTCTGTCGGTCTGTAGTGATTGTAAATCATTTGTATGTTTTATCGTGTTAGGTATAATATGTTATGTGTATTTTTAACCGGTTTAGGTAGTAAGTCGTTTTATTTGTAGACAGTAAGTGAGTGAGTGACCACTCCCGATGTTGCTTAACTGCACATTTTCATTTCTGTCATTTGATTATCTCTTGGCTGTATATGTGTTTTAAGAATTTGTGTATTTTTATGGTTTAATGTGTAAGTGTCCAGGGAAACTTGCTTCATTAAGTGAAATTGACTAGCACAGCATTTGAGGTGTACAATGTTGCTTGCCCTGTACGTTCTATCATGCAGGGCTTCCATTGCGTATTGTTGCGTTCGGAAATTGGCAATGCTACATCGTATTTATTATTAAAATACATAATTATAAATATCTGCGGAGGTTAGTAAGCTGAAGCACTGGTATTCGGAGACGAGGCGGTGCAACGCTAAATACTGACCATACACGATGCTATTTCCAAATTTACTAACATTCGCAGATACTTTTAATTATGTATTTTAATAATAAGAATAAGTTGCGACAACAAATACGATGTATAGTTGTCTCACCGGGATTACTTGATTCAAGAATTGGAAAAAAATCCAAAGAAAAGCAGCTCGATTTGTTCTGGGCGATTTCCGACGAAAGAGTAGTGCTACAAAAACGTTGCAAACTTTGGGCTGGGAAGAATTGGGAGAAAGGAGACGAGCTGCTCGATTAAATGGTATGTTCCGTGCTGTCAGCGGAGAGATGGCGTGGGATGACATCAGTAGATGAATAAGTTTGAGTGGTGTCTTTAAAAGTAGGAAAGATCACAATATGAAGATAAAGTTGGAATTCAAGAGGACAAATTGGGGCAAATATTCGTTTATAGGAAGGGGAGTTAGGGATTGGAATAACATACCAAGGGAAATGTTCAATAAATTTCCAATTTCTTTGCGATCATTTAAGAAAAGGCTAGGAAAACAACAGATAGGGAATCTGCCACCTGGGCGACTGCCCTAAATGCAGATCAGTATTGATTGATTGATTGATTGATTGATTGACTGATTGATTGATTGATTGATTGATTGATTGATTGATTGATTGATTGATTGATTGATTGATTGATTGATTGATTGATTGATTGATTGATTGATTGATTGATTGATTGATTGATTGATTGATTGATTGATTGATTGATTGATTGATTGATTGATTGATTGATTGATTGATTGATTGATTGATTGATTGATTGATTGATTGATTGATTGATTGATTGATTGATTGATTGATTGATTGATTGATTGATTGATTGATTGATTGATTGATTGATTGATTGATTGATTGATTGATTGATTGATTGATTGATTGATTGATTGATTGATTGATTGATTGATTGATTGAAGTTCTTCATCGTTGTTTTCATTGTCTTCTGCTGCTTCTTTTTCTGATCTGCTGCTGTCTTCTGCTTCTTGCGGGGTTGAATGGATGAGTGGTTGGAGGGGGAAGGAATATTGTGGGGAGGTTGGGGAGTAGGGTGGATAGTTGTAGCGGAGAAGACTGGGGCCTGATTGAGATGTTTGTAGTGGTGGTATGCGTTGTTGCAGGGGGAAAATGACGATTCTTGGAAGGAATTAACTTCTGCTTGCCAATTAATTCCTTTGCCTACGTGTCCGTGCTTATATACCCGCATCGGAGTCGCGCTACGTTCCATGTCCGCTACAGCAACGCCCTCAAACGGAAGGTTTATGATCACGCCTTATATATTAAGTATGTTGAATTTTATCATATTATTTGCAGTCTTCATAGAAATGTATTTCTGTTTGTAGGTCTGCCATCACAGTCTTCCCTCAACGTACTGATGGCAAGCACGACTTCAAGGTATGGAACCCTCAGCTGTTATCCTACGCAGGGTACAAGAACCCTGACGGTACCATCACCGGTGACCCTGGCATGGTGGAATTTACAGAGGTATGTACATTTTATAGCAAATAAATAATTTACAATAAGTGTACAAATCTATGGATTTGAACAAAGGTCAATCTACCTGTGCATCAGAGGGAGTTATTGTACAGATTTGAAATCTAGCTTAATGTGTACAGTACGTTTAATACGGTATTTTTATAACCACGCCTTCTATAGTGATGCGCCTTCGGGATCAACCAAGCTTCTTGTTGATGATCCAGCGTAAGTACATACGATCATACCTCCTTAGGGTCCGTATTTTGCATTGAACGACCGTAATAATGTCACTCGGTTATTCGTTTACAGCATCTCTGAATCTCCATAATCGCTTAACGGATACACCCATTTGCATACATACACTGACTTAACAAATGTCATGGGATAGTCGCCTAATAGCGTGTTGGGCCTCCTCTGGCCCTGCGAACTGCAGTGAGACGCCGAGGAAGTGAGTCGACAAGTCCCTGGTAGTCCTCTACACGCAGTTGACACCAAATCTTTTGCAGAGCGGCCGCCAATGCTGGTCTGTTCATGGGTGCAGGATCCATGGCACGGAGTCTGCGTTCCAAGACACCCCAGATATGCTCGATAGGGTTCATATCGGGGCTCCTAGGTGGCCATGGCAGTCGTTGGACCTCCGCTGCATGTTCTTGGAACCATGCCCGGGCGACGTGGGAGCGATGTGGCGGCGCGTTATCATCTTGAAACACCGCAGAATCGTCTGGGCGCTGGAAGGCCAAAAATGGGTGGAGATGGTCTCCGAGCAGCTCAACATACCACGTACCATTCAAAGTCTCTTCCAGAACAACTAGAGGGCCCATCCCATACCAGAAAAATGCACCCCAGACCATAACAGAGACACCAGCGCCCTGGACCACACCTTCGAGGCAGGAGGGATCCATCGCTTCATGTGGTCTGCGCCATACACGGTGCCTCCCATCGGCATGGTGCAGTTGAAATCGTGATTCGTCCGACCATATCACGTTATGCGTTTCAGCGTTCAGTTTGCAAGCCTCTGTGAATTTACTAAACGTCGCCACAATCCTCGATTTGCAACTAGTTCTGTGGCCTCATTTACTTGTATTTCTTTTATCTTTAAATCGTTAGAAATTGAGTCTTACCATCGACGTCTTGGTCTCCCTCTACTTCTCTTGCCCTCCATAACAGAGTCCATTATTCTCTTAGGTAACCTATCCCCCTCCATTCGCCTCACATGGCCCCACCAGCGAAGCCGATTAATGCGTAGAGCTTCATCCATCGAGTTCATTCCTAACTTAGCATTTATCTCCTCATTCCGAGTACCCCCTGTCATTATTCCCACCTGTTTGTATCAGCAATCATTCTCGCTACTTTCATGTCTGTTACTTCTAACTTACGAATAACATAACCTGAGTCCACCCAGCCTTCGCTCCCGTAAAGAAAAGTTGGTCTGTAAACAGACCGGTGTAAAGATAGTTTCGTCCGGGAGCAGACTTCCTCCTTACAGAATACTGTTGATCGTAACTGCGAGCTCCCTGCATTACCTTTAGTGCACCTTGATTCAATCTCACATCATGGGAGAACACGCATTCTAAATATTTGAAATTATCTACCTGTTCCAGCTTTGTATCGCCAATCTGACACTCATTTCTCTTGGATTTCTTACCTACTGACATCAATTTAGTCTTCGAAAGGCTAATTTTCATACCACACTCATTGCACTCATTTGTAGTTCGGCCCTATGGTTAAATGGTTAGCGTGCTGGACTTTGGACACAGGTGTCCCGGGTTCGATTCCCGGCAGGGTCGGGAATTTTAACCATAATTGATTAATTCCCCGGACACGGAGACTGGGTATATGTGGCGTCTTCATCATTTTTGTATCCTCATCACGACGCGCAGGTCGCCTACGGGTGTCAAATCAAAAGACCTGCACCAGCCCTCTCCGGAGGCCACACGCCTTTTTTTCTTACATATTTGCAAAAAAAAAGTCGCACCTTTTAGCAGACATCCCTACGGTACAAATTGCGTACATATAGAGGACGTGCTAGTTTAATGAAAACATCAAAATATTGGTACCATACCAGTTACTTATTGTAGAGAAAGAAACACAGCATGCATTTAGTGCGGTATTGGGCCACCCGTAGCACGGAGACAGGCGGCGATGCGGTCGAGCATGGAGACATACAGACATCGGATGTTCTCCTGAGGAAGATCTTGCCACAGCTGGCGCAACTGACCCTCCAAATCTGTCGTAGTTGCCGCTGGCCGAAGTTGCCCCTCAATCTGGTCTCAAATGTGCTTGATGAGCGAGAAGTCTTGAGACCTTGCTGGCCAACGAAGTTTGTTGATATCACGATGGCAGGCCAGAGATAACCGTGCTATGTGAGGCCGTGCTGAAAAATTGAGCTGTCAGGCTACACCAAGAAGGGACGCACACACGGTCACAGAAATTTGGACGTATCGCCGCGTCCTCAGGCTTCCTTCTATCACCACTGCAGGGAGCATAAATCGTAAGTAATGGCACTTCATACCATGACATCTCTCCCTGGGGAAGTGTGCTCCTCTAAAATCAAGCGCGGATCACTATACCGCTTTTCACGAGAGTTTAATCCTGATGTAAACAAATAGGTTGATCACCTTGCCTATGCATGTGGACATGGACGTAGTTGATTGGAGAAGCAACCGTCACACTCACTCGACTGTATGTGAGCTCGAAGAAAAATAGTACTTCGCATTAACTTTATTTTAGTTTAGTTTATTACATTTAGAGAGTTTGGAATAGTACGTAATAAAATTAAAATAAGGTTGCCATATATACCGGTATATATATGGTTTTCTTTTAATAAGGTAGTAATTAATGAAATGAATTCACAGGAAGTCTTCTCCTAGTGAGGGAAAGTCCCAAGCTGTACAGCGCGGAGACAAGGTGTTGCATCTTGCAGCAGCAGCAGCAGCAGCAACAGCTGTCAGTGTCAGTATTCATAGTGAGAGAAATGGAGCAAGAGGTCATTTCAAAGATAATAGGCAACTTGATATATTTGGAGTGTACAGATCGGGAAAGGGTAGCACTGACGCGGATTCAGAATTATTTGATAGGATAGTCAGCTATGTGGGAAACGACATGGAAAGAAATGTGATTGTAGCGGGAGATCTGAATTTGCCAGATGTCAATTGGGAAGGAAATGCGAACGACAGAAAGCATGACCAACAAATGGCAAATAAGTTAATATGGGAAGGACAGCTGATTCAGAAAGTGATGGAACCAACCAGAGGGAAAAATATCCTGGATGTCGTGCTGATAAAACCAGATGAGCTCAATAGGGAAACTGAAGTAATAGATGGTATTAGTGATCATGAAGCTGTTTTTGTGGTAGTTAAAAATAAATGTGATAGAAAGGAAGGTCTTAAAAGTAGGACTGTTAGGCAGTACCACATGGCTGATAAAGCAGGCATGAGGCAGTTTCTAAAAAGTAGCTATGATCGGTGGAAAACGGTAAATATAAATGTAAACAGACTATGGGATGGGTTTAAAGAAATTGTTGAGGAATGCGAAAACAGGTTTGTACCATTAAGGGTGGTAAGGAATCGTAAAGACCCACCTTATTATAATAGAGAAATAAAGAGACTAAGAAGGAGGTGCAGACTGGAAAGAAATAGTTAGAAATGGCTGTGGAAGTAAGGAGAAATTGAAGGAACTTACTAGAAAATTGAATCTAGCAAAGAAGGGAGCTAAGGATAATATGATGGCAAGCATAATTGGCAGTCATACGAATTTTAGTGAAAAATGGAAGGGTATGTATAGGTATTTTAAGGCAGAAACAGGTTCCAAGAAGGACATTCCAGGAATAATTAATGAACAAGGGGAGTGTGTATGTGAGGATCTTCAAAAGGCAGAAGTATTCAGTCAGCAGTATGTAAAGATTGTTGGTTACAAGGATAATGTCGAGATAGAGGAGGAGACTAAGGCCAAAGAAGTAAAAAAATTTACATATGATAACAATGACATTTACAATAAGATACAAAAGTTAAAAACTAGAAAAGCGACTGGAATTGATCAGATTTCTGGGGATATACTAAAGACGATGGGTTGGGATATAGTGCCATATCTGAAGTACTTATTTGATTATTGTTTGGTCGGAGGAGCTATACCAGATGAATGGAGAGTTCCTATAGTTGCCCCTGTGTATAAAGGAAAGGGTGATAGACATAAAGCTGAAAATTACAGGCCAGTAAGTTTGACATGCATTGTATGTAAGCTTTGGGAAGGCATTATTTCTGATTATATTAGACATGTTTGCGAAATTAATAACTGGTTCGATAGAAGGCAATTCGGTTTTAGGAAAGGTTATTCCACTGAAGCTCAACTTGTAGGATTCCAGCAAGATATAGCAGATATCTTGGATTCAGGAGGTCAAATGGACTGTATCGCGATTGACCTGTCTAAAGCATTTGATAGGGTGGATCATGGGAGACTACTGGCAGAAATGAGTGCAATTGGACTAGACAAAAGAGTGACTGAATGGGTTGCTATATTTCTAGAAAATAGATCTCAGAGAGTTAGAGTAGGTGAAGCTTTATCTGACCCTGTAATAATTAAGAGGGGAATTCCTCAAGGCAGTATTATCGGACCTTTATGTTTTCTTATATATATAAATGATATGAGTAAAGGAGTGGAATCGGAGGTAAGGCTTTTTGCGGATGATGTTATTCTCTATAGAGTGATAAATAAGTTACAAGATTGTGAGCAACTGCAACGTGACCTCGAAAATGTTGTGAGATGGACAGCAGGCAATGGTATGTTGATAAACGGAGTTAAAAGTCAGGTTGTGAGTTTCACAAATAGGAAAAGTCCTCTCAGTTTTAATTACTGCGTTGATGGGGTGAAAGTTCCTTTTGGGGATCATTGTAAGTATCTAGGTGTTAATATAAGGAAAGATCTTCATTGGGGTAATCACATAAATGGGATTGTAAATAAAGGGTACAGATCTCTGCACATGGTTATGAGGGTGTTTAGGGGTTGTAGTAAGGATGTAAAGGAGAGGGCATATAAGTCTCTGGTAAGACCCCAACTAGAGTATGGTTCCAGTGTATGGGACCCTCACCAGGATTACCTGATTCAAGAACTGGAAAAAATCCAAAGAAAAGCAGCTCGATTTGTTCTGGGCGATTTCCGACAAAAGAGTAGCGTTACAAAAATGTTGCAATGTTTGGGTTGGGAAGAATTGAGAGAAAGAAGAAGAGCTGCTCGACTAAGTGGTATGTTCCTGGCTGTCAGCGGAGAGATGGCGTGGAATGACATTAGTAGACGAATAAGTTTGAATGGCGTTTATAAAAGTAGGAAAGATCACAATATGAAGATAAAGTTGGAATTCAAGAGGACAAACTGGGGCAAATATTCATTTATAGGAAGGGGAGTTAGGGATTGGAATAACTTACCAAGAGAGATGTTCAATAAATTTCCAATTTCTTTGAAATCATTTAGGAAAAGGCTAGGAAAACAACAAATAGGGAATCTGCCACCTGGGCGACTGCCCTAAATGCAGATCAGTATTGATTGATCGGTAGAACCATCGCGTGTAGTGAATCACAAAAGAGTCAGAAGTGACCATAGGCAGTGAATCGTGAGTGTGTTCAATAAACTAAGTGAACAGACTCCAGGTTTAGTCGTTTATTCAAAAGTTCAGATCATCGCACTGTTGTATGTGATGCGCAGCCCTGTACGCCCGAACACGAGACCTTGACGGGGTGGAGGTCGGTACTACACGCTCAGCGAATCGCAACTCTTTCTTTGGCGGAGGCATGAACATACCATGCTTACATCAGGATTAAACTCTCGTGAAAAGACATATATGCTGGCCAAGACATCTCCAGGCTCGAATTCGGAGGTCGTCTGTATCCAACGAAACAGTGATTCGTCGCTGAGAACCGCTCGTCACCAGTTCGCCAGCTGCCATGCTCGTCGTTCCTGGAAGAAGTTCAAACGTGTTCGCGATGCCCAGGGCTTAAGGATAGACGTCATGAGAGACGCCGTGACGACAGATCGTATTCTGCTAGCCGCCTGGATATGATACTGGTGAACACAGGCCTATCCCCAGCTGCCGATTCATGTCTTTGGAAAATGCACAGTGACACCCATGGAGTGCTTAAGGTCTGTCTCACGATGAAACCAGCCGTCCGGCAGGGTTGAACCCGAGCCTTCTCGACGCATTTATATACACTCTAACGTTCCCACTGCATGCAACACCGACGCACAGTGTACTCAGAACGGTTCAAGTGACGAGCTATAACCTGAAACGTCCAACCTGCCTGTTTTAGTTCGACAATACTGTCTCTCTCAAACTCATCTAGCTGGTCAAAGGTTTGTCGAATCCGCCGTTGCTCATGCTGTTTGTTCAATCAACTTAGTTCGTTTTTGTTTTGTTTCAGTCTTCACAGGGTTTTTATAGGATACAGCAATTATTATCGTAATAAAGGAAGTTTTGCCTGACCAGTGGAAGAAGTTGGAACTGCGTCAAACAAAAGTTGTCGGTAACTCTCGAGTATTTATACAAGTACCGTTAGAGAGAACTCAAAGAGTAGATTTTAAATATGTGACCCGTTCCGCGAAAAGTCGGTGATGGAAGTTTTGCAGCAGAGCTGGAAAAAGGGTCAACAATGTCAAATAACAGTATTTCGAGAGGCAACGACTTAGGGTCTTCTTAGCAAACTAAGTTACACAGCAGTTCGAGTCTTCGCTACTCGATGTTATGAAGACTTTGTAAAATTGGTAAGAAAATTAGTGAAATGTGTGATTGCGTCTTTCTCAAAATGTAGTTTTCTTAACAGTAACAGTCAATCCTTTGAAGTATTGCACCTAGAAGCATGAACTCTTTCCTTATGCCAGTTTTAGAACCATAAAAATCTCAAAAATGAAAAATAATGCTTTAGGTCCCTTTTCGCGCAACGGATCACATATAATTTTGAAAATGTTCACAACTAAAATGGTGGAGTATGTATGAATGTTCCGTCCGTCAGCGCTTCCGCTGGTGGGATCCTCAACAGCTCTGCCATCAGCTGTCATAGATGGCCTAGGCATCACTGAAGAGGCGTACTAGGGAAATGAGGAGTGAGGTAGTTTCCCGTTGCTTTCCTCACCGAGCCAGAGTTGCTATTAAATATCAGTCTTCCAAGCCCACTGAAATGCATCAACCGACCCTATGAGCAAGATTTTCAGACCATTCATAGCAGGGACTGGCTGCATAAGGATTGGCATTATTAGCATCGCTCATACCTCAGTCACTTTCATATTGTCAAAGCTAAGGATAAGACAGAGACACATCTAAGAAAGTAACAAAACTGCTCTAGCCTATACCAGAAGACATAGTGCACTGTAAACACTAGGTCCTGCCAGCAAAGGTTTAAAATGGTGGAGTAGGATAGCAAAATTAGAATATTCACAGTTCTCCTCCCTATTACGGGAAGTCCATCTCTAAAATCAAAAATCAAGCTTACCGTTTTATACGACAGTTGATATTATGATCAAAAGCCACGGGACCTGCAGTTTCATCTGAAATCCTAACCACAGAGACGTAACATTTTTCATTACAAAATCTGCACATGGATCGGCCACTTTGGAAGGCCATCTCCGCACAAGAGCCGAAGGTAAAGGCTTTCACTGTACGTAACCTCGGTATTAAATGCTATTAGAGTAGTTGGTTCCAAGCTCCGCTGTCTTCGCCATCAAGAATTAACTTGGTACTAATTTGGTGTATATAAATTCCAAGGACATGTACCATTCCAGACATGGAAATCACTTTTCTAAATTTTCACTTCTTGACAGGGAATTGAACCCATGTCCTTCAGGATGAACTGAGGAGGCCTTTACCACCTCGGTAGGCATCTACTTAATTTCAGCATATTATAGTAAAAATCATATCACATATCGCACTTTGAACCCCCTAGATGAGCATGTTATCGAACGCAGGACCTCGAGATACGAAGTAGAAACTCTTCCATTTACACCGTAAACGGTAACCAATATTTAATTCAAAATTCAGCATATAGTCGTTGCCCCTCGAAATACCGCTATTTGAAAATGTTGAGGGGGAGAATACTGACCCGCAGCGCAATTTTCAAATTCGTTGATATAGTCCATGCAATACTGAACGCTAGGTGATAGAACCTTTCTGGTTAGAGTTCTAAGCTGAGATATTATCACGTGGCGGTTTTTCTTAGGTGCAACGACGATATGTAGGGTTTCTACTTCCACGTATTCAAACACATAGATAAGGGAGCAGCGTAAAACAGATTTTTAGCTTCTGCAAGATAATGTGTCTAGGAAATGGTCAATGCAATGGTTCTATGTTTAAATATTTGTCTAATGTTAATATACGACAAGTGAACTGTGATATTCGTGTGTCAACAACAATGCTATTCATTCCACTGTGTGTAAATTAAGTGAGAGCTGTGTGTTCATTTCAGGTGTGCCTCAAACTGGGCTGGAAGAGTCCCCGCACCAGCTGGGACATCCTGCCGCTCGTTCTGCAGGCTAACGGACATGATCCCGACTATTTTGACATTCCACCCGAGCTCGTCCTGCAGGTGCATATCACCCACCCCACGTGAGTGACAAGCTGCCTGTCATTGGTTAATACTGTATTTATCCTCGTAATGTTAAGAACAAGGTGTCTTCTCTTGTATCTAACCACGTGAATCAGGTTGTTTACAATTCTGTGTGTGTATGTCATTGTGTGAAAAATAACTGTTACGGGTACAAGCAGTTAGTTATATACAAAGTATTAAAACTATACTAAACAAGAAAAGTTACAAAAAATAGGTAAATATAAATTACTTATTTATTATTATTTAATCCGTGTATCCTCCAGGGTTAGTTTTTCTCTCGGACTCAGCGAGGGATCCCACCTCTACCGCCTCAAGAGCAGTGTCCTGGAGCGTGAGACATTTGGTCGGGATAAAACTGGGGAGGAGGACCAATACCTCTCCAAGGTGGCCTCACCTGTTATACTGAACAGGGGCCTTGGAAGGGATAGGCAAGGAAGCGGCCGTAGCCTTAAGTTAGGTACCACCCCAGCATTTGCCTGGAGAAGAAGTGGGAAACCACGGAAAACCACTTCGAGGATGGCTGAGGTGGGAATCGAACACCCCCCTTCTACTTAGTTGACCTCCCGAGACGTCGTTCTACTCCTCGTAACACATTTAAAATTTCGTGCCACAGCTGACTAAATAGACATTATTTATATTATGAATCTCTCATGGGATGATATTTTAATAATCATAATTTATAAAGTATTTTCATCGAGCAGAGTGGCCGCGTGTGTTAACGCGCTACGGCTATGGAGCTAGGCTCTGTATTCGGGAGAGGCACGGGTTCGAATCCCACCTTCGACTGTCCTGGAAATGGTCTTCTGTGTTTTCCCATTTTCACTTCGAGGCAAATGTCGGGATAGTGCACAGAGCCACAGCAGATTCCTCCCAACTATTTACCCAATTCCATTCATGATGTTGGTGTGGTAATTCTTGTTCTAAGAAGTACAACTAGTCAACCATTCTCTAATAAGACTAACCGGAGATTAAAAGGGCAGACTGATCTGATATGTAACAGCAACTTCTGGGTGGACGAGGAAAGCAACGGAAAAATTATCCACTCCTTGCACGCCTCTTTCAGTGATGCCTGTCATCTATGACAGCTAATGACGGAGTGGTCGGGCTGAATATTCAACAAATATACCCGACTATGATGGTTACGAGGGTTATTCAAGAAAGATTACAAGATTTCCCATTGTCTAAATTTAAAAAAATTCTAAACGTCTCGCCTAGTGCTTGAGATGGTAGAGGGCTGCTGAGTTCGATGAGAAAGTACTCAAATTAGCCTCGTGTCGATAGATTTACCACCATGTGCCCAGCTCCATGGCCAAATGGTTACCATGCTGCCCTTTGGTCCAAGGGTCCCGGGATCGATTCCCGACCCTGTCTGGGATTTAAACCTTAATTGTTTAATTCGTCTGGCTCATTGGTTGGGTGTTTGTGATGTATCCACCATTATAAATCATCTTAGACAGGGCTCCATCCTCACAGACATGGCGGTCGCCTATAGGTAGTCTACTAGAAAACGACCTGCGCCAGGCCTCTCCAGAGGCATTATTAAACCAGCATGTGAAAGAACTCCAGGGCTGTGGCACAGGTTGAAAATGAAAACCTACAACCTGTTTTCCAGTCAATGACCGGGTCAGAGATGGGATGCTATTTATTTTTATTTTTTTGCTATTTGTTTTACGTCGCACCGACACAATTAGGTCTTATGGCGACGATGGGATAGGAAAGGCCTAGGAATAGGAAGGAAGCGGCCGTGGCCTTAATTAAGGTACAGCCCCAGCATTTGCCTGGTGTGAAAATGGGAAACCACGGAAAATCATCTTCAGGGATGCCGACAGTGGGGTTCGAACCCACTATCTCCCGAATACTGGATACTGGCCGCACTTAAGCGACTGCAGCTATCGAGCTCGGTAGAGATGGGATGACTGAAGCCCGCAACTTGCGGCGAGGATAGGAAATGTGCGGGCTGCCGAGGCCTGTCGCACTCCTCTGGGACAATGATTAATGACTGACAGATGAAATGAAATGATATTGGAGAGTGTTGTTGGAATGAAAGATGACATAAAGGACCGGAGTACCCGGAGAAAAGTCTTTCCCGCCTCCGCTTTGTCCAGCACAAATCAAATCGCACATGGAGTAACCGGGATTTGCACCACGGTATCCAGCGGTTAGAGGCCAGCGCGCTGCCGCCTGAGGCACGGAGGCTCTGCTGTGGCACAGATTGCTGTATAATAATGTCGCGTAATATCCGGAAAGATGCGATTTGGGTCTTTCGCGCTGACACTTATAGGCGACCTGCGCGTCTGCGAGTACCCTACTGTCGGCAGCCCTGGAGATGGTTTTCCGTAGTTTCCCATTTCCACACCAGGAAAATAGTGGGGATGCTCCTTAATTAAGGCCAAGGCCATTTCCTTTCCTTACACATCGTCGCCATAAGATCTATCTGTGTCGGTGCGACGTAAAGCAACTTGCAAAAGTGAGGATGAGGCCACACCTAGGATGAAATATAATGTTGAACACCCAGTACCAAAGCCAGAAGAATGAGCCAATGAAGTTTAAAATCCCTGACCAGGCCGTCAACTGAAACTCGAACTCCTTGAACCAAGGGCCTGCATTCTAGCCAGTCAGCCACAGAGCCGAAGAGAGGTTACGGTTCTAGAATATGCCTTTTCATCCTCCTAAAAACTGCACAGTTCATAACACTGATACACTCGAAAAAAACAATCGTTATTCTCGTCAGATGTACGTCCAATATCCTTTCTTGTCGTGTATATGAACAGTACAGATCTGGGGCAGCATGAATATTCATCACAACACAAGAAGATAATGCGTAAATGCGTAGTTGGCTCACACAAGCAATCATGTTTAACAGGAAATGACGACTAATGTGCTATTGATTGCAGGTACGAGTGGTTCGAGAAGCTGGGGTTGCGCTGGTACTGCGTCCCGGCTGTGGCCAACATGATGTTCGACTGCGGCGGGCTGGAGTTCACAGCAGCTCCTTTCAACGGCTGGTACATGAGCACGGAGATCGGGTGTCGTAACCTGTGCGATACTCACCGCCTGAACATTCTCGAGGTAATCTTCTCTACTGTCCTGCTAAAAGTTTATCATGTCAACATCCACACACACGCACTGAGTGAGGTTAAGTCTGTCTGGAAACAAGGACAAGGAATTTCATGCATCAATGGGTAAGAATGCAATCAAGTTAAGATGGATACTTTCACAATATAAATCATTTTTATGTGCGGAACTCGAAACACAGACAAACCGGCAAGGGTCTTTTCACAGTAACTGCTGAATTACGATCAGCTAAGAATAACAGTATGGCAAACATAATTAACAGCCATATGGATTTTAGGGTCCGCCTCTGTGGTGTAGTGGTTAGCGTGATTAGCTGCCACCCCCGGAGGCCCGGGTTCGATTCCCGGCTCTGCCACGAAATTTGAAAAGTGGTACGAGGGCTGGAACGGGGTCCACTCAGCCTCGGGAGGTCAACTGAGTAGAGGTGGGTTCGATTCCCACCTCAGCCATCCTGGAAGTGGTTTTCCGTGGTTTCCCACCTAACTTAAGGCCACGGCCCCTTCCTTCCCTCTTCCTTGCCTATCCCTTCCAATCTTCCCATCCCTCCACAAGGCCCCTGTTCAGCATAGCAGGTGAGGCCGCCTGGGCGAGGTACTGGTCATACTCCCCAGTTGTATCCCCCGACCAAGAGTCTGAAGTTCCAGGACACTGCCCTTGAGGCGGTAGATGTGGGATCCCTCGCTGAGTCCGAGGTAAAAACCGAACCTGGAGGGTAAACAGATGATGATGATGATGATGATGATGGATTTTAGGGAGCAATGGGAGGATATGGACAGATACTTTCAGGCAGAAACAGGTACCAGGAAGGACATTCCAGGGATCGTTAGTGAACAAGGGGAGTATATATGCGATGACTTCCAAAAGGAAGAAGTATTCAGTCAGCAATATGTAAAAGATATAAAGATAATGTCCTGATAGAGGAGGCGACTAATACCGGCAAAATACTGAAATGTACCTATATTATAAAGATTTATATAAAAAATTACAAAAGTTGAAAGCTAGAAAGGCAGCTGGGATTGATAAGATTTCAGGGGATATGTTGAAGACTATGGGTTGGGATACAATATCATATCTGAAATACTTGGTTACCGTTTGAATGAAGAAGCGGTATCGAAGGAGAGTTGCAATAGTAGCCCCACTGTGCAAGGGAAAGGGTGACAAACATAATGCAAATAATTACAGGCCAGTCATCTTGACATGTGTTTTTTTAAGCTCTGGGGAAGCATTTTTCTGATTATATTAGAAACGTTTGTGAAATTACTAACTGTTTTGATAGAAGTCGGTTCGGGTTTAGGAAAGCTTATCCCAGTGAAGCTCAACTTGTAGGATTCCAGCAAGATGTGGCAGATATTTTAGAAATGCTTTTGATAGGGTAGATCATAGGAGATTGCTGACGAAAATGAGGGCTATTGGACTAGAAAAAGAGTAGTTAAATGGGTGTCTATATTTCTAGAAAATAGAACTCTGAGAATTAGAGTAGGTGAAGTGACGTAACAGCGCTCGAGGACAAATTGTGGTTTCTTATATTTGCTGTGTGTGAAGCCATTGCAGCCACCTTCGCCGGCCGCTTTACTGCTATCAGAGTATTTTAGGGGCCCTTAAAAGGGCCATTGGACCTCCCAGGCAACCCTGGTCAGACAGGTGTTGTAAAAGGAAGTGACGTAACAGCGCTCAAGGACAAACTGTGGTTTTCATATTTGCTGTGTGTGAAATTACATGTGATCCTATAATGATTAGTATTAGTGAAATTTTGTTTTCTTAAATATATGAATGATATGAGTAAAGAACTAAAATTACAGATAAGGCTATTTCGGATGATGTTATACTCTTCAGAGTAGTAAATGAGTTACAGAATTGTGACTGCAGTTGATATTGTGATATGGACAGCAGATAATGGTATGAATGTTTCTTTTTTGCTAATTGCTTTACGTCGCACCGACACAGATAGGTCTTATGGCGACGATGGGACAAGAAAGGCCTAGGAATGGGAAGGAAGCGGCCGTGGCCTTAATTAAGGTACAGCCCCAGCATTTGCCTGGTGTGAAAATGGGAAACCACGAAAAACCATCTTCAGGACTGCCGACAGTGGGGTTCGAACCCACTATCTCCCGGATGCGATCTCATAGTTGCGCGCCCCTAACCGCACGGCCAACTCGCCCGGTGGTATGAATGTTAATGGGATAAAAAGGCAAGTTGTAAGTTTCATACTTATTGCGTTGATGGGATATTA
This sequence comes from Anabrus simplex, assembly GCF_040414725.1. Taxonomy (NCBI): domain Eukaryota; kingdom Metazoa; phylum Arthropoda; class Insecta; order Orthoptera; family Tettigoniidae; genus Anabrus; species Anabrus simplex. The sequence goes on from NC_090272.1 coordinate 207,442,318, forward strand.
GCACCTCACACGGGGAACAATGTAAGTACCTAGGTGTTAATGTAAGGAATAGTCCCGCTCCATGGCTAAATGGTTGGCGTGCTGGCCTTTGGTCTCAGGGGTCCCGGGTTCGATTCCCGGCAGGGTCGGGATTTCAACCATAATTGGTTAATTTCGCTGACACGGGGACTGGGTGTATGTATCATCTTCATCATCATTTCATCCTCATCACGAAGCGCAGGTCGCCCACGGGTGTCAAATCAAAAGACCTTCATCTGGCGAACCGAACATGTCCTCGGACACTCCCGGCACTAAATGCTGTACGCCAGTTCCATTTCAATGTAAGGAATGATCTTCATTGGGATGATCATATTAATGAGGTTACAGATCTCTTCATATGGTTTTGAGACTATTTAGGGGTTGTAGTAATGATGTAAAGGAGAGCGCGCCTAAGTCTCTGGTAAGACCGTAGTTAGAGTATGACTCCAGTGTATGGGATCCACGCCAGGACTACTTTATATGAGAACTTAAAAAAAAAATCAAAGAAAAGCAGCACGATCTGTTCTGGGTGATTTCCGACAAGGAGTAGTGTTACGAAAATGTAAACTTTGTACTGGAAAGACTTGGGAGTAAGGAGACGAGCTGCTCGACTATGTGGTATGTTTCAAGCTATCAGTGGAGAGGTGGTGTGGAATGACATAAGTAGACGAATAAGCTTGAGCTGAGCTTTTAAAAGCAGGAAAGATCATAACATGAAGATCAAGCTGGAATTCAAGAGCGCAGTTTGGGGCAAATATTCATTTATAGAACGAGGAGTAAGGGACTGGAATAAATTATCAAGGGAAATGTTCGATAAATTGTCCAGTTCTTAGAAATGTTTAAGGAAAAGGTAGGAAATAGGGAATCTGCCACCTGGCCGACAGTCCTCAATGCAGTTGACCGACCGACCGACCGACTGACTGACCGACCGACCGACCGACTGACTGACTGACTGACTGACCGACCGACTGATTTAATATCTTATATATCCTTCATTTTGTCTGCCGCCAAGTAGTTATACGTTTCATTAATCCAGAAAAGAATATGTCCCTAGCAGTCGCAGCCGAACAAACTATGCAATACGGGTTTCAACGCAGGCATTGAGTTGAAGTGTTTCTATTGATGTCGAGTAAGTTCAGAGGTCAATCAATATGTTGGAAGACAGAACAATGTTTCTCAACGCGATCTTTCACAAGTCGTACCCAGTACCATGACGCATTGTTATTCGAATGACATCACAGTCTATCGGAAAAGAGAGGAATGCGACAAGGAGTAGTTCGCCTAGTCAACAAGTAACTCAATTGTGTGTCCATGCGCTTCGACCACATGTATCAAGAGTCCTGTTTCTCTTAGTGGTGGTGATTATTGTTTTAAAAGGAAGTACAACTAGACAACCACCCTCTACATAGCACTAATCAGAGAGAGAGAACTGAAGGGAACCGACACTTCGAAAAGAAAGAAAGACAAGGGCCACGAAGGGCGTGAAAATGAAAGGGCTTCCTAGGCCTAGAATGCTCTAATATCCTCGGGGTCGGAAAAGAACAAGAGTTGACCAAGGGAGGTCGGATAGAATAGATGAAAATGAGGAGCATGGCACAAGTAAGTAGAAGCAATACCAGGACTCAACTAAGGGCCCCGTGGTCGCTAACCCACGCTCCCAAGTTCAGAGCCCCTAGGGCAGTCGCCTCTTACAACAGGCAGGGAATACCTTGGGTGTTATTCTACCGCCCTACCAGCAGGGGGTTCCTGTTTCTATTAGCAAAATATCCTCGTAATTCTCGAGGTGATGCAGCTCTTTCCAGGCACACATCCAAAGGACCAGCTCTCTTGCGAATCTTAAATCTCTGGCAGTACTGGGAGCCGAACCCGGGCCACCTCGGATGGCAGCTAAAGCGCTAACCGTTACGCTACGGAGAATTTATCTTAATTCAGTGTTGGATATATTTATAACTACAGTTAAGGGCAGCGAGGAATTATCGTTTGTAATAACTCTGAAGAGCCTCCGTGGCTCAGACGGCAGCGCGTCGGCCTCTCACCGCTGTATACCGTGGTTCAAATCCCGGTCACTCCATGTGAGATTTGTGCTGGATAAAGCGGAGGCGGGACAGGTTTTTCTCCGGGTACTCCGGTTTTTCCTGTCATCTTTCATTCCAGCAACACTCTCCATTATCATTTCATAGCATTTATTACTCTAAATCACCTTGAGAGTGGCGACCCCCTTGTAATAACAGCCTATATATGTTTCATTCATTACATCCCTGACCCGGTCAATGACTGGAAAACAGGTTGTAGGTTTTCATTTCATTTTCAATAACTCTGAAGTGTGTACTTATAAACTATGCAATTTGATGATCATGGTGAGTGAAAGTTGAATAAAATGATATCCCTCAATAACAACAAATGATATCTTCACTGACCAAGACACTGGGATAGAACACTTTCACCTAAATCTACCTCCTCGAGTTTTGCGCAAGTACATTGCAGTTTTTAATCATGGGACAGAAACCAAGGATCTTTACACTCTAGAATTGAGAAATTGCTCAAATAATAAAGTACAAATAAACCACGAGATGAACTCATTCAGTGGAACTCAGACTCATTACCAATGTATTAAGATGATGATAATAATAATACCGAGCTCGATAGCGGCAGTCGCTTAAGTGCGGCCAGTATCCAGTATTCGGGAGATAGTAGGTTCGGACCCCACTGTCGGCAGCCCTGAAAATGGTTTTCCGTGGTTTCCCATTTTCACACCAGGCAAATGCTGGGGCTGTACCTTAATTATGGCCACGGCCGCTTCCTTCCCACTCCTAGCCCTTCCTTGTCCCATCGTCGCCATAAGACCTAACTGTGTCGGTGCGACGTAAAGCAACTAGCAAAATAATAATAATAATAATAATAATAATAATAATAATAATAATAATAATAATAATAATAATAATTAAGGAAATTGGCATTAAGTATGACAAGAAAACATGTAAAAATATCCTGTCTCGCTTTCGCAGATGATCTCGCAATCCTTGCAACAAACGAACAACAGGCAATCAGCCAAATCGAAACCCTCAAGGAATGCTCAGAAAAATTCGGCCTTCAAATCTCCTTCTCAAAAACCAAGGTCATGTGCAACCACTGCAGCCTCCAGAATTTGAACACGAAATTTGGCACAATCGAAAAAGTAACTGAGTTCCGATATCTCGGAGAAATTATAGTACCAACAGGAAATGAACAGAAGGCCCTCGAGGTCCGCATCCAGAAAATGAAGAGAGCCATCGGCCGAACGCAAAACATTTACAACAAAAAATGCCTTTCAATCTTCACCAGAATTCGACATTACAACACTGTGATCAAACCTGAAATACTATACGCGAGTGAAACACTGGATCTCAACAGGAAAGCAGTACTCGAAGACATCCTGAAAGAGGAACGTAAAATGATCAGAAAAATTCTCGGCCCAAAACTGACTGACGAAGGATATAGACTGCAATCTCGTACAAAAACCGAGGGGCTCTCAAACCTTGCGGCCGACATCAGAAAAAGACGCCTGAAATTTTACGGACACATCAAACGCCTTCCAGAAAACAGACTGACAAGAATCTTACTTGAGGCAACAGAAAACATCAAAACAAATAGATGGACAAGGGAAATCCGCCAAAACCTAGAAAAATCAGGAATCAAAGTGGCCGACATCGTAAACCGAACCTGCTACAGAACGAAAATCAACAAGTGGGAAGTAGAGTCAGAGAGAAACCACAAGAAGAAGACAGGAGCTAAGTGGACAGAAGAACGAAGAACCACGATGAGAGAAAAATTGAAGGCTGCCTGGCAAAGAAGGAAATGCACAACTTCTAAGTGAGCTTTGCGTGATCAGTTTTCTGGTCTTTTTCGCATCTAATAATAATAATAATAATAATAATAATAATAATAATAATAATAATAATAATAATAATAATAATAATAATAATGTGTTGTTATTATTATATAATTGTTAACAGAATCAATTATCAAATTACCCAATTTTATGCTACGAATATGTTGCACACTTTGTAATGTAAACCATTTTGAAAAGTAAAATACAGTAATATTTTATTCATACTGAATGAAGAGACAACTGAATTATTATTAATTATTATTCATAATTAGTATAATTATTGGTTCCTCCGTGGCGCACACGGTAGCCTTTGATGGTTAAGGGAAACCAATACACTCTAAGGCGTTAACTTTAAGGTATTTTTAATACCATAAAAAGCTTCAAACAAGTTTAGTTATTGTTATTTTTATTTTTACTTTATTATTCATAAACATTTGTTATAAAAAGGCATTAAATATGAAGTGTGTTTCCCAAGAAAAACTTCTTATTAAAATTTTACCTTTATTCTCGTCGTCTTCCTCCACAGAAGAATCTGTTAGCTGTATGCAAATCCTCTCATTGTCAAAAATGAACTGGATGTTCCTGTAGCTATTTTCTACTTTCTCCACGTGTCTGATGTAATTTCTCCACTTGTCAGGTTTCACAAGCATACAGGCTTCCTTCAATGATTGAATAATTTCCTCCAATGGTTTCTTTCTTAGATGTTGTGATGCGGTCCTCCTTTTCATCTCCGACCACACCATCTCAATGGGATTCAAAATGGAGTGATAGGGCGGTATGTGCAAGACTGGCTACCAATTCGCCTGGAACATACTTTTTCCTTTCTCCAATAGGCATGTACTCCGCAATAATTTCGAGGATTACTTGAATTATAGGAAAAGGATCAGGGACAGGAATATTCTTATGGATTATATATTGAAAGATTCGATCTTTCTTCCACGATTGATTGGTTTATGGTTAAATACACGGCTGTGGTAGGAGGCATTGTCCATAACTATCACAGATGGACCTTCAAAGCGTCGTAGTATCTTCTCTTTGAACCAGTTTTTAAAGAGACCGGACGAGTTGGCCGTGCGGTTAGGGGCACACAGCTGTGAGCTTGCATCCGGGCGATAGTACTTTCGAAACCAACTATTGGCAGCTTTGAAGATGGTTTGCAGTGGTTTCCCATTTTCACACCAGGCAAATAGGGCTGTACCTTAATTAAGGCCACGGCCGCTTCCTTCCCTCTCCTAGCCCTTTCCTACCCCATCGTCGCCATAAAACCTGTCTGTGTCTGTGCGATTGTAAAAAAAGTTTTCAAAAATTCTCAATTTCATGCTGCCAAGATAATCAGCGGGAGCAACCTCCATCCTAGTTTGTGTGACTTGAAGACCATCTCTAACGAAACCGAACCGTCCACTGCAATAAAAAATAACGATTCTATCGCCTTTGTGAATTGGGATGTTACAGCACAATTGTCAGAATCATCTGTCCAGTTCTTCATTCTGCAACAGTTGTCGAACCACGTTTCATCTAAGTATACGTCAGAATAACCTTGTGCCCGAAGAGTGGTGGTGGTGATTACTGTTTTAAGAGGAAGTACAAGTAGGCAACCATCCTCTATATAACACTAATCAAGAAGAGAACATGGAAGGGATCCGACACTTCGATAAATGAAGGTATCGGCCAAAGAAAGACAAGGGCCACGAAGGGCGTGGAAATGAAAGACTCCCTAGACCTCGGAAACCTAAGAGCGTCGGGGTCCGAAAAGGACAAGAGTTGGGCAAGGGAAGTCGGATAGGATAGATGAAAGTGAGGAGCCTGGTACAAGTGAGTGGAAGCAATGCCAGGACTCAGCTAAGGGCCCCGTAGGCGCCAACTCATGCTCCCGAATTGAGAACCCTTGGGAGCCCTTTTAGTCCCCTCTCACGACAGGCAGGGGATACGGTGGGTGTTATTCTACCACTCCCACCCACATGGGGATGGGCCCGAAGATGTTCAATATCTTGAAGCTATCTGAACCCTCCCCCATAGCACTACAGCTCTTGAAGGGCCTTGGCCTACCAAGCGACCGCTGCTCAGCCCGAAGGCCTGCAGATTACGAGGTGTCGTGTGGTCAGCACGACGAATCCTCTCTGCTGTTATTCTTGGTTTCCTAGACCGGGGCCACTATCTCACCGTCAGATAGTTCCTGAATTATAATCACATAGGCTGAGTGGACATCGACCCAGCCCTCAGGTCCAGGTAAAAATTCCTGACCTGGCCGGGAATCGAACCCGGGGCCTCCGGGTAAGAGGCAGGCACGCTACCCCTACACCATGGGGCCGGTTTGAAGCTATCTGAACCGCCAAGCAATTATTTCAGTTGTTACAGCTTTTAAACAATTTTTAGGTACAGACAGGGTCCAGTATTTCGAGAAATTATTAAATAAAGAAGACAAATGGAGAGCTCAGCATGAGGTACAGACAGGTAATTAAATCGCATACTTTTCAGAAGACGACAAAGTGTCTTCGCCCCATACAACAAGCGATAATCTGTCCCAGATGTCTTCTGTTTCATTAATTTTGTTAGGTCACCTATTGTTTGGAGATTTACCGCTCCTATAATGCAGTGTACGTCAAAATGGGTAGATGTAAGGATGTGACAGACTGGCAAAAAGAGGCAATCGTATTTGGCCGTGCCCATGGCCATACGGTGCGTGAAGTTGCTGGATTTGTTCTGACGAGGTGAGTAGTACGCCACTGCTTATAGACACGTTGAACCGTCCGCTGCGAAACACATCGTCAGAATTGTGGTCGGAAAAAGATCCTGACTGAGAAGGACCGGAGACGCGAATCACGGCATGTGAATCAAAATCGCTTCCAAACACCGACAGGAATTGCTGTAGTCAGTGAATGAAGGTCCGTCCCAACCTGTTAGCGAGAGAATGTTGCGACAGGAATTGCATACAATGAATATTTGGAGTCGGTCGCCTGGCAAAGAGGCCATTCTTCACACAGGGACATAAAGGTGCGCGTCTTCATTGGACTAGAAATCATCGAACGTGGACAGTAGCTGACTGGCGGAAAGTAATGTGGTCTGACGAATCACATTTGTGCCTGTATTCCAATGACGCACGTCGTCGAATGCACCGAAGGCCAAATGAAGCATTTCCTCCTAGATGTGTGCAAGGTCAGGTTCAAGCTGTGATGTTTTGGGGGTGTTTTTCGTATCAAGGATTGGGCCCGTTGATTGAGGTGACCACTAACATGAACCAGCATGTTTATTTAAACATTCTGGGTAACCAGGTGTTGCCTTTCACTCAACATCAGCATGATGAGTATGCTATTGATACCCCGATTTTTAAAGATGACAACAGCAAAGTTCATAGGGATGAACGCATATGTGACTGATTTGATGATTACTCCCCCACCCTATTACATCTCGATTGGCCTCCAAAATCACCTGACTTGAACTCCATTGAAGTTCTGTGGGGCATGTTGTAACAGCCGGTGAAACGCCGACATTAGCGTCCCCGCAATTTGTTGGAACTCCACGATCAAATCCTCAGCGATTGGCTTAATCTTGATGCAACGTACCTGCACAACCTTGTGGACTTACGTCCTAACCGCATCCGAGTTGTTATCAAGTCCAGAGGCGGAATTACATGTCATTAAATGATGCTTGTCATATTTTCTCCAGGGGTGACTGATTTTTTTTTTTGTCTGGTGAGACTGCAAAAAAATTTTTTTTAATGTAGTGAATTATTACTATTAGATATTTTATGAATATTTCATATTCAATTACATATTCATCATCATCAACAACATGTCACACACAGCCTCGCAGGTCTGCTAGAAAGACCAACTGACCTCTTCGGTGGATACACGACAACACGGTCAAAAATCCCTTTCCTATATTGTATCTTCCATAAATATTACAGAAGGAAGTTATTTCATCTCCTCCTAGTTATATTTCCTTAATTATACTATTTTATAATTATGAACTATACTGTTATGTTTCCAGACGGTGGCAGCTCACATGGGGCTCGACACCAGGACACCCATCACATTATGGAAGGACAAGGCGATGGTAGAAGTCAATATTGCAGTATTACACAGCTTTCAGGTAAGTGTACAACCATATACTTCGTCATGTCTCTGTCGTTATGGAAACATTCTGTTTCTCATCTTCATAAGACGTCATCTCCAAAATGAGCTCTGATCTTGATGCTGCAGCCACGCCATGTGAATTTATTGGAATATCTCTCAGGATCATTAATGCAGTGGTTTCCCGTTGCCTTCTACATCCTAATGCCGTTGACCAAACCGGTTCCTCAGCCTTTGGGAACAATTTCTTGTCCCCAGGACAATAGAGTGCCCTTACCCATACCCGTTCATTCCACTCTCAAAGAGACTGTTGGCACTTGGTATAGGGGATCTCCTTATACCGGGAGATAATCGGTCCCTTCATTCGTTAGCCGCCTGCATATAAAATATTATTTTTATATGCAGTCGTTGCCCCCTCTCTACCGCGGGATGGTGAATGTCAGGATTTCACCGTCATTGAAACAAGGACCAAATGGCATTTCCTTGTTTCTCTGGTTCTTTAGAGAGGTTTCTCATCTCTAAGTTTGTACCTAGAAATCTAGGTTGCGAGCGCCTTCCCCACTTATATAAGAATCTCATCCTATTTCAAGCACCTCACAATGTCTAGCTCGCATGCACTGCGAAAAACTGGATAACTCTCAGCAGCGAATTGGCTACTCTTCTTACCACCCAAAAGGTAAAATGTTCGTCTTTCTGCTGTGGTCATAGTTTTCTATCAGTATCTAATATTGGGTATTCAAAGGAGACGCTGTGTGACGTTTACATGACATCACCAAATATGCCTTGCAGACATCGCAGTGGGAAGCTGAAAACTGCCACTCCTTCTAAATAGGAATTTTGTTGTTGTTGTTGTTGTTGTTGTTATTGTTGTTACTATTTGCCTACCGAGCTGGATAGCTGCAGTCGCTTAACTGCGGCCAGTATCCAGTATTCGGGAGATAGTAGGTTCGAATCCCACTGTCGGCAGCCCTGAAAATGGTTTTCCGTGGTTTCCCATTTTCACATCAGGCAAATGCTGGGGCTGTACCTTAATTAAGGCCACGGACGCTTCCTTCCCACTCCTAGCCCTTCCCTGTCTCATCGTCGCCATAAGACTTATCTGTGTCGGTGCGACGTAAAGCAACTAGCAAAAAAAAAAAAAATTACTATTTGCTTTACGCCGCACCGACACAGATAGGCCTTATGGCGACGATAGGATAGGAACTGGCTAGGAGTGGGAAGAAATCAACTGTGAACCTAATTAACATACAGCCAAACCATTTGCCTGGGGTGAAAATGGGAAACCATGGAAAACCATCTACAGGGCTGCCGACAGTGGGATTTGAACTCACTATTGCCCGATGCAAGCTGATAGCTACTTGATCCAAACCCCGCAGCCACTTGATCGCTGAAACAGGAATGCTCATTACTATTAGAGTAAGGTGAAGTACAATAATATAGTGATACTCACTCTAATCACAGCCGAAAACCGAAGAGGCCTGATTCTCCAAAGAATTAAGATATCGAAAAGAGGTTCTGTTGATGGAGATTTCTGTTATAAGAGGAAATACAACCGGGCAACTATCCTGTAGTAATACCAATCAAATTCCCTCTGTGGATCAGTGGTAATGTGTCGGCCTCCAAATCCAAAGATAGCGGGTACAAACTCTGCAGAGGTAGTCGAATTTTCGAAGTGTGGGGAAAAAGTCCATTCGACACTCCATGTCGTACGATTTCGATATGTAAAAGATCTTTGGTGTCACATTGGTGTTTAGCCGACAAATTTAATTAATACTCAACCATAGACGACACCCAAGAGATAGATTTAGTTTATTCTGCCATGTAAAACGGAACGCTGAAATTGACGAGCTTGCAAACTGTAGCTGAGGCCATATTATTATTATTATTATTATTATTATTATTATTATTATTATTATTATTATTATTATTATTATTATTATTATTAAATCCATTTACCCTCCAGGGTTGGTTTTTCCCACGGTCTCTATCACCTCAAGGGCAGTATCCTAGAGAGTAAGACTTTAGGTCGAGGATACGAGAGGAGAGGATGATCAGTACGTCACCCAGGTGGCCTCACCTGCTATGCTGAACATTGGCCTTTTGGGGGATAGGAAGATTCAAAGATATAGGCAAGGAAGAGGGAAGGAAGCAGCCGTGGCCTTAATTCAGGCACCATCCTGGCATTTGCCTGGAGAAGAATTGGGGAAACCACGGAAAACCACTTCCAAGATGGCTGAGGATGGCATCAAACTCCCACTACTCAGTTGACCTCCCAAGGCTGAATGGACCCGGTCGCAGTCGTCGTACCACTTTTCAAATTTTGTGGCAGAACCGGGAATCGAACCCGGGCCTGCGGGGGTAGCACCTAATCACACTAACCACTACACCACGGGGGCGGACATTATTTATTTATTAATTTATTTATTTATTTATTTATTTATTTATTTATTTATTTATTTATTTATTTATTTATTTATTTATTTATTTATTTATTTATTTATTTATTTATTTATTTATTTAAGATCAGCAACAGCATAACGCCGAATTTCAAAGATCCGAGCTATGTACTGTACAATATACATTAATCTAAAATGAAATATACATATTTACAAAGGACACAAATATACACAATAAAAATTGTACAAACATAGACTATATAATACATATTTACATAAACAACGACATTAAGAAAGGAAAATACATTTACAGTAAATACAGAATAGAACAGGAAAGAACAAGAAGGAAAATTAAGTTATATGAGAAATATCATGACAGAAGGAAGGAAACGTTACGAAGATGTCTAGGTTCTTGTTGACAGATAAGGTATTAAACATTGCTGGAATACGTACACAAAGGGACCTTTGGTTGAGTGAGAAGATGGCTGTTCTTTTCCCTGCCCAGCCATGCAAGATACGAAGTTCGTGTGCAAGTGAAATGGCTAACAATACAGCGTGCTCCTAAATATATGAGAAGTGCCTGGTGCACTGACAGTACACCCCAAACATACGTGTTAAGGTAGATCATTCGTCGGGGCTCGTAGAGTGGGTCTCGGCCCACAAGCGGCCACGGCTCTACCGCTTCTCTACACCTCTGTATTCGGGAGACGGCGAGGTGCTGGTCCCCAACGTCGGCTGTCCTGAGAACGGTTTTCCGTGGTTTTCCATTTTCCTTCACTAAGGCGAATGCCGGGACAGTTCCTAGTATAGGCCACGGCCGCCAACCCTCTCACCTTCTTCGCACATCTTCTCCGATGCAAATTTCCTTCCCTGAGAGACGGCGTCACCGTCTAGGAGGCCCGCCTTCTCCTTCAGGGGAGATATGAAACCATTATTATTTTAGTAGTAGTAGTAGTAGTAGTAGTAGTAGTAGTAAAACTGTTCCATGTAGTTAACATTCTACTTTCGTTTTCTGTCCTTGTTCAGCTGAAGTGTGTGACGATCGTGGATCATCACACAGCCTCCGAATCTTTCATGAAGCACTATGAGAACGAGATGCGCCTGCGGAATGGCTGTCCTGGCGACTGGATCTGGATCGTGCCTCCCCTGTCGGGATCAGCGTGCCCGGTGTTCCACCAGGAGATGGCTCTCTACATGTTGAAGCCTTCTTATGAATACCAGGTAATATTCTCTTGACAAATGTTGACCTTGTTCAGCAGTGTTCACTTTAGCCAATCACTTACAGCATTGCCATCTCTCACCTTGACCTTCCCTCAGCAAAATTACAGTCATGGGATAAAATGTGCTTAGGATTGAGCCTTGGGTTTAAGACAGTGAACGTAAGTCATGACTGGCTGGACAATAGGAATAAGATTGTTGATTAACTTTAGTAACACTTGACATATTTCTTTCATTTGAGAGGAATAATCACACAACATCTATAGAGTGTGAAAAATAAAAGTAGTGGAGGTGGTGATTATTGTTTTAAGAGGAAGTACAACCGTGCACCCATCCTCTATATAAGACGAATCAGAGAGAAAATATGGAAGGGGTCCGAAACTTCGAAAAATGAAAGTATCGGCCAAAGGAAGACAAGAGCCAAGAAGGGTGTAAAAACAAAGGACTCCCTAGGCTTCGAGTGCTCTAATACCGTCGGGGTCGGAAAAGAACAAGAGTTAACCAAGGGAGGTCGGATAGGATAGATGGATATGAGAAGCCTGACACAAGTAAGTGGAATAAATGCCAGGACTCAGCTAAGAGCCCCGTGTTCGTCAACCCACGCTCTAAAGTTCATAACCCTTGGGACCCCTTTTAGTCGCCTCTTACGACAGGCAGGGGATACCGTGGGTGTTATTCTACCGCCCCCACCTGCAGGGGGATGCAAAATGTAACAGGTCCGGAAAATATTTATAAGACTGACACGGAATTTACCCTTGTTTATGAACAGGAGATGCTGGAAACCGCGATTTCGATGCACCAATCGATTGCTGTCACATGTTTGGACGTGTGCATCTCCTAAGTACCTCGCTGTGCTATTATGTGTGAGTAATAGAAGCAGACGTGTTTAGTGATCAGTTGAATGCAACACAAAATGGTGCTCACGATAAAGCAGTGCATGTTCAGTGTCGAGTGTTATGCGAAGACGATTCGCGGAAAACCTGCGCGGAACTGTTTGCGCAAGAGTTTCAGACTGCAAGTGTTTTGCAAAGTCTACAATGCAAAACTTAGTGGCAAAATGACGTGAAACGGGCTCTTTAGCAAATAAAAACCGCAATTATCCGAAGAGTTCGAACACCAGAAAACATTGCTCGAGTGCAGGACAGCCTGGGACGAAGTCCGACGAAATCTCAACGCCGCTCATCTGTGCAAGTGAGAATTAAGAGATCGTCGTGTGGAAACATTGTCAAAAAGGACCTGCATCTCTATCTTTACAGATTTACTGTTGGGCATACCTCAAAGCGTCCAGTTTCTGAGTGAAGTGGAGTCAGGACTTTAGATCCTCAGTTTTTAATTTCTTCAGATGAGGCCATTTCCAGCATCGTCTGTGATGTTCATTAACGAGGGTCAAACCCGCGTCAGTCCTACTGTAAATATTTTCCGGATCAACTTTATTTTGCCCACCACCGGGCGAGTTGGCCGTGCGCGTAGAGGCGCGCGGCTGTGAGCTTGCATCCGGGAGATAGTAGGTTCGAATCCCACTATCGGCAGCCCTGAAAATGGTTTTCCGTGGTTTCCCATTTTCACACCAGGCAAATGCTGGGGTTGTACCTTAATTAAGGCCACGGCCGCTTCCTTCCAACTCCTAGGCCTTTCCTATCCCATCGTCGCCGTAAGACCTATCTGTGTCGGTGCGACGTAAAGCCCCTAGCAAAAAAAAAAAAATTTGCCCACCCGGCATAATGATTACAATGCGTACTTTCAACGCTATACCTTCGTAGACAAGCAAAGATGTATACAGCGTAATGAACTAATATCGGATCACAAGCATCTTGAGAAGCAGACGAATTCAGTGGGTTGGTCATATGTCAGAGAAGGCATCTCCTAGAACTGCCATCGAGGGAATACCAGAAATTGGTAGACGTAGGCTGTGATGGTGGGATGAGATGGAAAAAGGCGTAAACCAGCTGGGCGAAGCGGAAAATTAGAAGAGAGATGCACTAGATCTGTAGAGATGGAAGCCAAGGCAGCGTCGTTTTCAGGGCCGGTGGTTGCTGGGTGACGATGATGACATTCGTAGACGTCAGCTCTTACACTAATTGCTAGAAGACACTTTTCGATCACACTATTCAGTATAATGGAGGCTATCTAGCCGAGATAAAAAACCACGGGCTCGCTTAAGGACGCTGGAAAGTGCAGAAACAGGAAACGGGACTCTCACTTCTGCAGGGGAACATGATCCTCGTGTTCACTTAGCCTACACCAGAATACGGTATGAAGTGAATTTCTGAGGGCGATAATGGTGATAGTTGCCTTAAAGGACAAAATACCGAAATTATCGGCCACTTTTATATACCATTATAAAAACGGAAGATTTTTGACCCTTCAAAGAGTAAAAGAATCGACTAAAGAAGAAGGAAGGTACCGATTAGATAAATAGAAATATCCAACCTACGAATATGAAGGTATCGGCTCAGGAAAAGGAAATATATCTGGCCCACGAATATGAAGGTATCGGCTCAGGAAAAGTAAAGATGTCTGGCCCGCGAATATGAAGGTATCGGCTCAGGAAAAGGAAAGATTCTGGCCCACGAATATGAAGGTATAGGCTCAGGAAAAGGAAAGATTCTGGCCCACGAATATGAAGGTATCGGCTCAGGAAAAGGAAATATATCTGGCCCACGAATATGAAGGTATCGGCTCAGGAAAAGTAAAGATGTCTGGCCCGCGAATATGGAGGTATTGGCTCAGGAAAAGGAAAGATGTCTAGCTCACGAACATGAAGTTATCGGCTAAAGAAAGAGAAAGATGTCCGGTCTACGAATATAAATGTACAGGCTAAGGAAATATAAAGGTGTCTGGCCCACGAATATGAATTTATCGGCTAAGGTATGAGAAAGATGCGCGAACCACGAATATGAAGGTATCGACTAAAGGAAGAGAAAGATGTCTGGGCCACGAATATGAAGTTATCGGATAAGGAAAAAGAAATATGTCTGGCCTACAAATATAAATGTATAGGCTCAGGAAAGATAAAGGTGCCTGGCCCACGAATATGATTTTATCGGCTAAGGTATGAGAAAGATGCGCGAACCACTTATATGAAGGTGTCAGCAAAAGAAAGAGAAAGATGTCTGGGTGACGAATATCAAGTTATCGGATAAAGAAAGATAAATATAGAGGTACAGGCTAAAGAAAAAAGACGTTCGGTGTACGAATATGAAGGCATCGACTAGAGAAAATGAAGGACTGTGCAAGGCAGGAAAATGAGAGTACAAATTACCGCCACACCAATATCATGCTGGGATTAGAAAGGGAATGTAGGAGACATACTCTTAATTTAAATACAGTCCCGGCATTTGCCTTTTGTGAAAGCAGAAAACAAAATAATGTCGGCGTTGTCGGCGGAGCGCTCTTACAAACAACCTCCGAACTGAAAGTTTCAGACTAGAATTCTTAATCGTCTTACCAAGCTCACAAGTTGTGAAATCTTAGATGGCAAGAAATTATGTAGATTTTTGAATTTTTTGAAATGACACTGTGGTTGGAATTCCTGAAACTTGTGTTCGTCTGATAGCTATGATCCTTCCTTTCCTTCTAATACATTAATCTGAACCAACGTTCTGCTTTAAAAAGAGTCATTCGAAAATTTCCTGTAATAATATGTTACTTCATAATTCAGTAACCACAAAATTTGTTTGGTTAATATTTTAGATTAAGTTCTGTTATTTGTTGGTTACTATAAAAGGAGTTTATCCCTGGGCTGTAGATGTATTTCCTAACATCAAGAATTAAAGGCAACCAATTAAGAAATTGTTTCCGTGTCTTAGGAATTGGCTTGGAAGTGTCACGTCTGGAAGAAGGGGAGAGAATCTGGCAAGAGCAAGAAGCCAAGACGCAAGTTCCACTTTAAGCAGATTGCCAGGTAAGGATATAAACTCGTAGGACTCTCTACGCTTGCCTGCACATGACCCTATTCAGTGCAGAAACGTTTTGAATTATCGTCCCTCTATCGGTCTGGATTACGATAACAGTTCATGCACGTTCTATAACGTCAGCAGAATACTAACTTACTGTTCATGGTTAAATTGAGCTCTTATTCATGCTTGATCATTCTCCTTTACTAACCCGAGATTTCGCCATCTGGTCCAGTATTGGCAAAAATAAACAGCGTTCTCTTAGTACATAACGTAAATTACTGAAATCTGTAATGTAGTACAAGTTCTACCACATCATTTTATAGTTTACTTTTTCTTTTTATTAATCACATGATGAAAAATTACATATTGTCCGCATACATACATACATTATCATTACAGACTGTTATGCCTTTCAGCGTTCAGTCTGCAAGCCTCTGAGAATTTACTAAACGTCGCCACAATCCTCAATTTGCAACTAGTGTTGTGGCCTTATTTAGTTCTATACCTCTTATCTTTAAATCGTTAGAAACCGAGTCTAACCATCGTCGTCTTGGTCTCCCTCTACTTCTCTTACCCTCCATAACAGAGTCCATTATTCTCCTAGGTAACCCATCCTCCTCCATTCGCCTCACATGACCCCACCACCGAAGCCGGTTTATGCGTACAGCTTCATCCATCGAGTTCATTCCTAAATTAGCCTTTATCTCCTCATTCCGAGTACCATCCTGCCATTGTTCCCACCTGTTTGTACCAGCAATCATTCTTGCTACTTTCATGTCTGTTACTTCTAACTTATGAATAAGATATCCTGAGTCCACCCAGCTTTCGCTCCCGTAAAGCAAAGTTGGTCTGAAAACAGACCGATGTAAAGATAGTTTCGTCTGGGAGCTGATTTCCTTCTTACAGAATACTGCTGATCGCAACTGCGAGCTCACTGCATTAGCTTTACTACACCTTGATTCAATCTCACTTACTATACCATCCTGGGAGAACACACAACCTAAATACTTGAAATTATCGACCTGTTCTAGCTTTGTATCACCAATCTGACATTCAATTCTGTTGAATTTCTTACCTACTGACATCAATTTAGTCTTCGAGAGGCTAATTTTCATACCATACTCATTGCCAAAATGAGACTTTCCTAAATCTCTGACTAACTTTTGAAACATATAAATCTGTATTTAAAAAGGAAAATCTGAAAATTAATATTCATTAAATAAAATACACACTCGTCGAACCTTGTACTCACACTTACTTGTTACCTGCTTACTTACACATACGTTATTTGAAGGGCGCCAGCTGCCACTCAGTGCAGCAATAATAGAATAAGACAAAAAATTTCTCTAGTTTGTAATTACAGTTCCACATACAACTGTGCGAGCCAACGAAGGGCATCAACTGAGACGCCGTTTATATTGTCTATTGTGCCTCTAAAAACTCACAGGGGTCATTCAGAGTCAGTCAATGGTTTTCCGCTAACCTTCAGGCGAATGCCAGTACGTCTCCTAACTTATAGGTAACAGGCGCTTCCTGCCCAACTGTACTCTCAGTTAATCATAAAGTTCACACACCAGCACATACCCAACATCGATATAACTTACAGGCAGTTTTTACACGAAGTGTACGGGATTTCGACTACAATCCCTAAACCATTTACACGAAGCAGCAGTAAAAATAATCATTATTATCATGTAAGTCATCGGCCGAGTATAATAAATGATTTTATTGATTAATTTATAACACAATATATTTAAAATTACGTTGAGCTACCTAATCTATGCAAGCATTTACATCTGCAAAGCACACATGTGCACATGTGTTGTTTCAAGTAAGATATCGGGGCCGATGACCCTCGATGTTAGGCCCCTTAAAACAACAAGCATCATCATCAAATAAGATATATTGTTACATACTCCTGTAATCCTATTTTCTTACCATAATACCTTATTCATTTAGACTAAAGCAACTGCAGTAGGATTATCATATTTAACGTAATGGACATTTTTTTTGTGTTGTGATTTTTGTAATCTAATTCTAAATAAATTCCTAAAATGTTTCTTTCTTCATAGTAAAATTTCTATTCATGGGCAAAAACAGTTGTAATACGGTTTTATAAACCACAGATTAGTATGATTTTATTTCATTACTCTGATTTTAAGCGGATCATTTCTGGGGTAATTTGATCAAAAATTTAGGAAATGTAAATAATAGGATAATAATAATAATAATAATAATAATAATAATAATATGACTCTCTTAATGTTTCACGTGGAAGAATTCCATGTCCAGATCCCCAATCTCCAAAAAATTGCCCTAAAAATAGGATTAGAAATATCTTCGGAGAAAACTGAGATCATGTCCATGAACATAAATGAATTCTTCATTAATGACCAAAAAGTGCTTTTTTTTTTTTTTTTGCTATTTGCTTTACGTCGCACTGACACAGATAGGTCTTATGGCGACGATGGGATAGGAAAGGCCTAGGAGTTGGAAGGAAGCGGCCGTGGTCTTAATTATGATACAGCCCCGGCATTTGCCTGGTGTGAAAATGGGAAACCACGGAAAACCATCTTCAAGGCTGCCGACAGTGGGACTCGAACCCACTATCTCCCGATTACCGGATACTGACCAAAAAGTTAACATAGTTGTACAATGTGAATATCTCATTACACACAACTTAAACGAGAAATAAACATGGATAAATGGAACTAATAAAATGAAAATAAGCACTAACAAAATGAAAAACGCCTAATTTTGTAACCTAGTCAATGCATTATAAGAAATGCCTCTCAATATACACTAAGATCCAACACTATAAAACCGGAACTCTCTCGGAACCCGCGTACGCTTGCGAAACCCTGTTTCAAATTCTACAGCACAGAAGAACTGATCAGCTTATCAACATTTTAAAAGGAATCATCAGAAGTTGCATAAATAAAAACTACCAGGTCGAAGGAGTCTGAAGAATCCTTCCTAATGAAAGTGTCTATCCAGAGATTGGCCCAGTCACCAGTAAAATTACGAAGAAAGTTTTTTTTATTTTGCATCATTTGTTTTCCTTTATTCATATTTTTAACTGCCAGGAATCAGGATTTTACGAAAAATAGTGATTTGAAATCTTCAAAAGAAGACAGGAGGGCAATGAATACACGAAATTCAGCAAATCTTAAAGCATTTGGACTGGAGATAACAGATGCAGAGAACAAAAGTAAAATTAACACAATTCAATTCAGTTCAGTTCAATTCAGTCTGCTTTACGTTGCACCGGCTCAGATAGGTCTTATGGCAACGATCGTACAGGAAAGGGCGAGGAATGAGAAGTAAGCGACCATGGCTTTAATTAAGGTACAGCTGGTGTGAAAATGGGAAACCACGGGAAACCATCTTCAGGGCTGCCGACAGTGGGGTTCAAAGCCACTATCTCACGAATGCAAGTTCATAGCTACATTACCCAAACCGCACAGTTACTTGCTTGATTAACACAATTCAATTCAGTTCAGTTCAATTCAATTCAATCTGCTTTACGTCACACCGGCACAGATAGGTCTTATGGCAACGATCGTATAGGAAAGGGCAAGGAATGAGAAGTAAGCGACCGTGGCCTTAACTAAGGTAAAGCTGGTGTGAAAATGGGAAACCACGGGAAACCATCTTCAGGGCTGCCGACAGTGGGGTTCAAACCACTACCTCCCGAATGCAAGTTCATAGCTACATTACCCAAACTGCACAGTTACTCGCTTGATTAACACAATTCAATTCAGTTCAGTTCAATTCAATTCAGTTCAATTCAATTCAATTCAATCTGCTTTACGTCGCACCGGCACAGATAGGTCTTATGGCAACGATCGTATAGGAAAGGGCTAGGAGTGAGAAGTAAGCGACCGTGGCCTTAATTAAGGTACAGCTGGTGTGAAAATGGGAAACCACGGGAAACCATCTTCAGGGCTGCCGACAGTGGGGTTCCAACCCACTATCTTCCGAATGCAAGTTCATAGCTACATTACCCAAACTGCACAGTTACTTGCTTGATTAACACAATTCTTAATACTTACAATACTTTCAGCAGAAATGACACACATATTGGATATAAAGATTCCAGACGAATTGAGAAAATTACGATCGGAACGAATGAAAAAGTACTGAGCAGATCAGAAAAAACAAACAGTACAACTTTCAAAGATAATAATAATGTTATCATTGTCCTGTCTCATCCTTGGCTTTGACAAATGAAAGTGACCGAGGTATGAGCGATGCTAGTAATACCATTCCTTCTGCAGCCAGTCTCTGCTATGAATGGTGTGAAAATATCGCTCATAGGGTCGGTTGATGAATGCATTTCAGTGGGCTTGGCAGACTGATGTGTGATAGCAACTTCTGGCTCGGTAAGGAAAGCAACGGGAAACTACCTCACTCCTCACTTCCCTACCATGCCTCTTCAGTGACGCCTAGGCTATTTATGACAGCCGTTGGCGGAACAGTGGAGGATCAAACCAGCCTTCGGGCTGAATACCCAACATACATACATTTGTTTTTACATCCAACTAACTACTTTTTTATGGTTTTCAGAGACGCCGAGGTGCCGGAATTTAGTCCCGTAGGATTTCTTTTACGCGACAGTAAATCTACTGACACTAGGCCTACGTATTTGAGCACCTTCAAATACCACCGGACTGAGCTAGGATCGAACCTGCCAAGTTGGGGTCAAAAGGCCAGCGCCTCAACCGTCTGAGCCACTCAGCGCAGCCCTTCAAGGATAAAGTGAACGTGGAGTTACTCAATTGCTCCAATGTGTCCAATAAAGTTAATAATAATAATAATAATAATAATAATAATAATAATAATAATAATTTACATGCTGACATAAAATATACGGGGAGTAACAGATCATCCCACCATACTGATGATATTGGGCAGTAGGTATGATCTTAAGTCCTCCTCTGTGGTGTAGTGGTTAGTGTGATTAACTGCCACCCCGGATGCCCGGGTTCGATTCCCGGGCCTGCCACGAAATTTGAAAATTGGTACGAGGGCTGGAACGGGGTCCACTCAGCCTCGGGAGGTCAACTGAGTAGAGGTGGGTTCGATTCCCACTTCAGCCATCCTGGAAGTGGTTTTCCGTGGTTTCCCACTTCTCCTCCAGGCAAATGGCGGGATGGTACCTAACTTAAGGCGACGGCCGCTTCCTTCTCTCTTCTTTGTCTATCCCTTCCAATCTTCCCATCCCCCACCAAGGCCCCTGTTCAGCATAGCAGGTGAGGCAGGGTAAGCAGATTAAGAAGAAGAAGATATTATCTTGAAAACCACTCGATTACCAGCACCAATGTACCTCCAGTAGACTTTAAACATAAGCATTAAAAGTATTAAAGTAAGACATTCATGTTCTTCTCATTGAGATTACCGAGAAATAAAGAAGTGGAAACAATTATTCTGCTCCATTCTTCATGTAATGATCTTCTCTAGAAGATTGTATGAAAGAACAGCACGAAAGGAGCTCCTATTACAAATCTAAGCCATTACGTTTAAAGAAGATAACATTATCTCCCCATTATTCATCATGCAAATTTAATGTTCAGAATGTGAAGATCTGGGTTCTCCTCGCTATCAATTGCAGGTGAGACGTGATTGCATCAGCGCTACAGGCCTGAGAGGTTTTCAGATCGAGCCATCCAGCACAATATATGCACTACTTGCAACTTGAATTACTGAAAATTTGTTAGATTTTGTACTATAAAAGTCCAAAAGCTATCATACTGAGAGATCTGTATCGTGGAAGGTTTCATTAAAATGAACTAGTTCTTAGAGTTCTTTTACTATTCTACATTGTGTAATGTATAAAACTTTGTTAATGAATAGTGTTAATCTGTTTTAGAGCTGTGAAATTCACTTCCAAGCTCTTTGGACGGGCCTTATCTAGACGTATCAAAGCTACGGTGCTGTATGCAACAGAAACGGGCAAATCTGAGACTTACGCCAAGAAACTGGGAGAGATATTCGGCCATGCCTTCAATTCCCAGGTGAGATTAAAAGGATATGAATTATAAGTTTCACTTCTCAAGTATATTTTATGTTAACTAATAAAACAGGAATATAGGACATTCTACGTTAAAAAACGCAAAAGATTGCAAAAACTGAACTTGAGTTTTTAAATTCCGAAGATTTTAAAATGGACGTAGAAAAGTGTAAAAATCCATGAGGGTAGTTTTTGTTACAATTGGCTTTACGTCGCAGCGACACAGATAGGTCTTATGGTGACAATTGGATAGGGAAGAGGTAGGAGTCGAAAGGACGCGGCCGTGACCTCAAGTAAGATACAACCCCATATTTTGCCTACTGTGAAAATGGAAAACCACGAAAACCCATCTTCAGGGCTGCTGACAGTGGTATTCGAATCGGGAAGCTAAGAGATTGAATTACGTAGTTGGTGAATTCGTATCTCTCGCCGGCAGCCCTGAAGATGTATTTTCCGTCGATTCCCATTTTCACACCAGGAAAATGCTGGACTGTACCTTAAGTAATGCCACGGTCGCTACCTTCGCAATCCTAACTCCTTCTCATCCTTGCCTCAACAAAAAAATATTCGATGTGTTAGTGCGGCGTTAAAACATTAGCAATAAGAGAGGTCAAATGCAAAAAAAATGAAAATTAAGAGAAGGTGAGTAAGTTGAAATATTGCTAGTATCAGAAACTCTGGGAAATCCATACAGAATGATACCCTTCCTAAAATCCATCTCCAATCAAAATTGTGTAACATTACTGTAATTGTTTCAGGTGTACTGTATGGCGGACTACGACATGAGCAGTATAGAGCACGAAGCTTTGTTGTTGGTGGTCACCTCAACCTTTGGTAACGGCGACCCGCCAGAGAATGGAGAAGTGAGTACAATGGTGCACATTCGTGTTTACTATAGTCATATGGAGGCGGAAACATGCTTGAGGGAAATACAGGGCATAATCCGGTTAAGCTTTCATAGCTCGTCAAATGTAGTAAGTTATGGGTAATACGACACCACATTACAGATCACCGCACTGTAATAAATCTTCAGCGTTATCCCTTTCAAGTGCACAAGCTACCTACGTTCAAAGCCAAACTGGACTAGAAAGAGCTGAAAAAATGAACTCGTTTTTTTTAAAATTCGAACATTTTAAAATAGATAATAATTTCGTGTGGCTTTTTCTAGCCGAGTACAGCCCTTGTAAGGCAGACCCTCCGATGAGAGTGGGCGGCATCTGCCATGTGTACGTAGCTGCGTGTCATTGTAATGGAGGATAGTGTTATGTGTGGTGTGTGAGTTGCAGGGATGTGTAGAAAAATGTCAAAATCAATATTATGAAATAGACGTTAAAACTACTGCATATTATACTTTTCCTTAGCTTTCGAGGCCCTTATTTCAGTTCTCTTTAGAGAGAGAAAACACCAAGCAAATGCTGGGCCTATGCCGTTATTAAGGCCATGCCCGCTACCTTCCTAATCCTAGCCCTTTACTATCCTTATGCTGCCTAAAACCTTCCGATGTGTTAGTGCTACGTTAAACCACTAACAAAGAAAATGAAATCTACAGCCTGTTTCCAGTCATTCGATCGGATCAGGAAAGGAATGAATGTAGTCCCCATCTAACAGCGAGGATGGGAACTGTGCCGGCTGCTGAAGCCTGCCACACTTCTCTGGGGCAATGATTAATGACTGACGATCAGAGTCCGAATTTTTGGGCAATGATAGGTTAGAGTGCACACTTACTTAATGAGTAACAAGTATACTCTACCCTGTACAATGGTTATGCTATCAGATTTTATAGATGTTAAGGGCACGGCCTATAGAACGCCTACAATTTATGTTACTCTTGCTACATTATGGAAGAACGGGTTGTATCACACCTCCTAATAACCAAATTAGTTTTCATTCTAACCTATTATTTCCTAAAAATCCGTCCGACTCGTTGGCTGAACGGTCAGCGTACTGGCCTTCGGTTCAGAGGGTCCCGGGTTCGATTCCCGGCCGCGTCGGGGATTTTGACCTTAATTGGTTAATTCCAATGGCACGGTGGCTGGGTGTATGTGTTGTCATCATCATTTCATCCTCATCACGACGCGCAGGTCGCCTACGGGAGTCAAATAGAAAGACCTGCACCTGACGAGCCGAACCCGTCCTGGGATATCCCGGCACTAAAAGCCATACGACATTTCATTTTCATTTCCTAAAAATCCTATGTCCACTGATAATACTCTGCAGAAATGAATAGCTCCAACAACGTTGTTTCTACGATATTACTTAAAAATTAGAAAATACTCGTGTTTTACTATCTGAGTTCACATGGAATACCTCATAAGGTGAGCTGAAATAACATTGCAGTGGCTCAGTTCAGAAAACAAAAATATTATGATGTTATTTGCTTTTACATCCGTCCGACTCCTTGGCTGAATGGTCAGTGTAGAGGCCTTCGGTTCAGAGGGTCTTAGGTTCGATTCCCGGCCGGGTTGAGGATTTTAATCGCGTCTGATTAATTCTTCTGGCTCGGGAAATGGGTGTTTGTGTTTGTCCCAACACTTTCCTCTTCATATTCAGATAACATACTACACTACCAACCACCACAGAAACACCCAATAGTGATTACACCCCTCCCTATATGGATTGCGTCATGAAGGGCATACGGCCGTAAAACATGGCCAAATCCACATGTGCTATACGATTCTCGCCCGCGACCCTACAAGTGTGGGAAAATCGGTAGAAGAAGGAGAAGGAAAGGATTTGCTTTTACCTCCCTCTAACTGCTTTTACGGTTTTCGGAGACGCCGAGGTGCCGGAATTTTGTCTCTCAGGAGTTCTTTTACGTGCCAGTAAATCTACCGACACAAGGCTGACGTATTTGAGCACCTTCAAATACCACCGGACTGAGTCAGGATGGAACCCGCCAAGTTGGGGTCAGAAGGCCAGCGCCACAACCGTCTGAAGGAAAACAAAAGGTGACTTACGAAAGTGATATTTCTGTAATTAATTGACAATCTATTCAATCGCCTCATAACTACGCTCACCCATTGGGATATCCGGAGTCTAACTTAACAGCACTGTGAAGTGGGTTATCTACCACGCAGGGGTGAGCGTGGAATTCCAGAGAAATTAATTGCGTAGTGTTAAGTACAAGAATATTTCGTAGGTTATGTTAGGACATATAATAAACGGAAAGTGTATGGTACTTTCTGACAGGGTCGCGCTCGGGAGATGGTGGGTTCGAGTCCCAGCATCGGCCGCCCTGAACATAGTTTTCAATGATTTTCCATTTTAACACCAGGTGAATGCTGGGGCTGCACCTTAATCAAGGCCACGGGCGGACTCTACCTTCCAATTTATATCAGGTTTCCATCCTTGCGAAAACCTTCGATGTGTTAGTCGGACGGTAAACCATTAGTAAAAAGAAAAACTTTCTGTCAACATTACTACATCATCAGAAGTTATTTCCAGAAGCGTATCGGTACAAAAATTAGTCGTCTCCGTATAGGCTATGAAGGTCCTTGGAAAAGTAGAAGGTATAGGCTTCCTGTTTGTAGAACCCCGACACTGATGTAAGTGTAGGCTTAATGAACCACAGGAGCATTGGACAACGCAGCTAGTATTATACTGTGTGTGTCTCAATCAGGTAGGCTAATGACTGAGTTTCTAATATGATTTTACGTCAGTGACTTCTAGAAAGACTAGCAATACCTGTACGAGGCGAACCGAACATGTCCTCCGGCACTAAAAGCCATACGCAAGTAAATATGATCAGCTTTCCCTCCCTCATTATCTTACCTGAACATCATTAACTACGAACATATTCAGACACATCATCCTTGCTGACACAGCCAGTTATACTTTCTTTCTTTCTTTCTTTCTTTCTTTCTTTCTTTCTTTCTGTTTTTATTTATTTATTTATTTATTTATTTATTTATTTATTTATTTATTTATTTATTCTATGAGCCTCATTGATATAGACAGCACGCATCCCAAATATATATTTTTCTAAAAAAAATTCAGCTAAACATTTTCAGGTAGGAAGTGATGCTGGTGGTGATTTTAGTTTAGGAATATCAACGGAAAAATAAATAGGTTTTCCCAGAATTTAGCGACACAATAGTATTCACTTTGTATCCAATCCACTGTGAAGGACTTCACCTCAAAACAACAATATGCAAACCGCGCAAACAACTTCTGAACTGTAGGCTATTATGTTGATATGAGTGCGCGCTTCTTTGTACCATCTTCCTGCAATATGATTTAAATTTTATCGATTGAAGTGATATGATATTGTGACGACGTCCCTAGCGTAGAGAGGCGCCTGTCAGCATAAAGAGGATCGCGAAGTCTGCTAATCTGATAATGAAGTGGGATCACCAGAGAACATGTTCTTGATAATCCATCAAACTCTTAGCAGTTGCAGAGTTGTCTGGAATTAGATCATGAGAGCAACATCTGCAGGGAATTGGAATTCCCTTAAGTAACACAGAACTTGAGAGCTTGCTAGAAATACGGTAAATAAAGTATAGAAACATAACGTTCGCATTAGAATGAGACTTGTAGTCTTATTGTTACTTCAGAGTTGACAATTCACTGATCAGTTGGTCATTGTTGCCAGACTGCCAATGCCCGACCGACTGCAGATAGCTTATACCTATACGACTTAATTTGGATTTATTTACCGTATGACTTTTAGATGCCTCTGCTAGCGATATGTAGTGTTTGCAGTGCACTGTGTTTTGTGGTAAGGGCTAAAATAATTTTTTTACTTTCATTGACCTGTCTCGGTCCCATCCTTGGCTTTGACAATATGAATGTGACCGAGGTATGAGCGATGCTACCACTACCATTCCTTATACTGCCGGTCTCTGTTATGAATGGTGTGAAAATATTACTCGTAGGGTCGGTTGGTGCATGCATTTCACTGGGCTTGGCAGACTAGTATGTAATAGCAACTACTGGCTCGGTGAGGAAAGCAACGGGAAACTACCTCACTCTTCATTTCCCTAACATGCCTCTTCAGTGACACCTAGGGTATTTATGGCAGCTGTTGGCGGAGCTGTGGAGGATCAAACCAGCCTTCGGGCTGAATACCCAACAAACAAACAAACAAACAAACATACATACATACTGAACCCATGACCTTTACCTTAAAGGGCACAATACATACATACATGACTTTTAGAGCCAGGAGTGCCCAAGGACATATTCGGCTCGCCTTTCTTCTCGACGCTCATGGGCGACCTGCGCGACTAGTTCTGAGATGATTATGCGGTATGGAGAGGGTATGCCGGCCCCACGGTGTAGGGGTAGCGTGCCTGCCTCTTACCTGGAGGCTCCGGGTTCGATTCCTGACCCCGGTCTAGAAAACCAAGAAATAATGGCCGAGAGGATTCATCGTGCCGACGAAACGACACCTCATAATTTGCACGCCTTTGGGCTGAGCAGCTGTCGCTTGGTAGGCCATGGTCCCTCGGGGCTGTTGTGCCATGGGGTTTGGTTTGGTTTAGTAGGGAAAGGGTGAAACTCGGTGTCGGCACATAGCCTACTCCTGTCGAATAACACCAAGGAGTCTGCTCAAGGTTTAACGTCACCATCCGACGTACGAATCACCCTCAAGAGCGTCATGTGCCCCGACGCCATATGAACATTACGAAGAGGTTTAGAATTGAATCTAGGCTTTTGGCATGCAATCTAGTGATTACAAATTGTGTGTCACCACTTCTTCCCTCGTCTGATGGCGAAAGTTACGAACTGACTTACTGTTAGTTGAAGTGATAGCACTCGTAACTGGCAATATTAAATTCACTGAATAAATGAAGTGTAGTAAGTAATTTACAGGAAATGAGTAACAGTTTCGTTATTGTAAGGTAGTGTAATTGAATTTCACTTTACGTTTACACTGACCTTTTTAATCCATTCCTTTATGTAGAGTTTTATAATCAATAAATGCACACAAGAATCCTCCAAAATAATATTGGATTTCTACTTATTTTACAGGAATTTGCCCAGAGCCTTTATGCTATGAAGATGAACAGTGACAACGACACTCAAGGGGACGAGAAGAAATTCAGGTAAAGTAACTCTTGTTGCTAAAAACAAAAATTTCTACAATCTTAAGAATCAAATTACTTTTGTTAGTAATTTTGGAAATAAAATTCCATTAAGTGTTACATGTCATGTACGAGTCATCACGCAACTACGTAAGAAGGATTTAACAACATCATCTAAACGCGTCTGACGTTCATAATTTTTTAGAGTAATTATGTTGTTTTTTTCTTTAAGAAGGAATTATTTAACAGTTACTTTCAACTTGCACATCAGTGACATGATTTATGTTTTCAAACGTTTCTTTTTGACGGTTCGGATGCTCATCGCTCTAATGGTAGGTAGCATTCACTAGCTTTTTGGAAGATCGTCGCTATGCTGTATCTGTAGCTCCCTCTGTATGTCTGTAGTAGTGTGCCGGCCCCCGACAGATGTGTTCGCATTTTTGAAGGGTGGATATAAGTCCATTCGACACTCCATGTCATACGATGGCAGATTGTAGAAGATCTCTGGTGATTTTATCGGACAAAATTCAATAAAACTCTGCCATAAATAGCCCGAAAATGATCTGTTTCTCTGCCATCTGTTAGAGGAAAATGAAACGCCTAAACTGACACGTAGGTAGCCTAGATGGCATCAGTGGTGGTGGTAGTGGTGCTGGTGGTGTTGGTGGTGGTGGTGATGGTGGTCGTGGTCGTGGTGGAGATGGTCGTTTTGGGGGTTTGCTGGTGGTGGTGGTGGTGGTGGTGGTGGTGGTGGTGGTGGTGGTGGTGGTGGTGGTGGTGGTGGTGGTGGTGGTGGTTTTAAGAGAAAGTACAACTAGGCAACCATCCTCTATATAACACAAATCAGAGAGAAGAAAAGGAAAGAAGGGATCCTACACTTCGGAAAATGAAAATATCGGCCAAAGAAAGACAAGGGCCACGAAAGCTCTAATAGCGTCGAAGGGTTGAACAAGGGAGGTCGGATAAGATAGATGAAAGTGAGGAACATGGCACAAGTAAATGGAAGCAATGCTGGGATTCAGCTAAGGGTCCCATGGTTGTCAACCCGCGCTCTCAAGTTAAGAACCCCCTAAGGTCCCCTTTTGTTTTTTATAATTTGCTTTACGTCGCACCGACACAGATAGGTATTACGTCGACGATGGGATAGCAAATGGCTAAGAGTTGGAAGGAATTGGCCGTGGCCTTAATTAAGGTACAGCCCCAGGATTTGCCTGGTATGAAAATGGGAAACCACGAAAACCCTTTTCAGGACTGCCGAAAGTGGAGTTCGAACCCACTATCTTACGAACGCAAGCTACGTGATCCAAACCACGCGGCCACTTGCTCGGTAAGGTTACTCCTTTTAGTCGCATCTTGCAACAGGTAGGGGATATAGTGGATGTACTGTACCACCCTCCACCCATAGGGAGGAAACGTACTCGTTGCTTTACTGTGAATATTCTCAGAGCTTCTCTTGGCCCTCGCCATGCCACCAAGTGTATCTTAGAAATAAACAAGCGAGGCAAACACTCTTGACATAGCCGCTAGCAGAGCTATTGTTTAGTTTGCCGCAGAATGTTGCTGACATACGTTGTTTATTTACTGTTGTGTCCTATTACTGTTTCATCTCTTGTTAAATCTCCGCTTGCTTTATTATACAACGTCTTCTCCTGTCAAGGAAACAGATGTATGCTGAGGTAGACATGCAAATTTCGCTTCTTGATACCTCGTTGACCAAATAAATTCTAACTTATTGAATAGTTCAAAAAGCAGGACGCTGCACAAGTCAGATTTCTGCTGTACGACCTGGCATTGAATATTCCTAGCGTCCTTCCCACTCGACCTACAGGAGAATATATGATTTGCAGTCGCAACCCCCACCGCCCTCCTCCCCCGTGAATACTGGGGAGAAGTGTAAAACTAGGAATATTCATATCTCCCAGGAGCCTTTACCTTTATCGTACATGCAATTATTCACTTTGATGCAACATATCCACCGTCTGTGAAATGCAGACACCAGAAATGCATTTGCAAGTCTTCTAGAGCGTTCTAAAGAACGAAATATCAGTGGTGTATGCATCTCATCTTCTGCCCGTTTATTTTGGAGTCTTTTCATCATTGTTATCATTTCTCCTTATGCAGATGCAGCTACATCAAGACAAATATCTCCTCTCCATTTTATTTACACTCTATCCCCCCCCCCCACTCATCTATATATCACCATGTTCCAGTCCAGATAGCATCGTCTACTAGAGGTCTTCTGTACAAGTCCATGCATCTTAATCTCGGTTGGCATCTCTAGCTCTTAATTAGTATTTCCTTTACTTGTTTTGTCATTCGTTATTCATGCAACTGTTTAATACGCAGGCCTATTTCTGCTTTAATGTTTGTGTCTTGAAGCGTCCATCTCCTTGGATGAATGGTCAGCGAAGCAGCCTTCGGCTTAGACGTCTCCGGGTTCGACACCTGGCCACGTCTCCACTTGGGAGACAGAGTGTTTATGTTTGTCTTAACACACACTTCTCCATTTACACAGAACACGCCATCCCAAAACAGTACCAGGCAATCCCTTCACATACGGTTGGCATCAGTAAGGATGTCTGTCCGTAAGAAAGAAAGAAAAGAAAGAAAGAAAGAAAGAAAGAAAGAAAGAAAGAAAGAAAGAAAGAAAGAAAGACTTGGCTTACGGCCGCATATAGTGCCGATCCCAACTTCTTGAGGAAATATCAGGAAAGATTTTTTTTACTAGTGGCTTTACGTCGCACAGACACAGACAGGTCTTATGGCGACGAGGGGATAGGAAAGGCCTAGAATTTGGAAGGAAGCGGCCGTGGCCTTAATTAAGGTACAGTCCCAGCATTTGCCTGGTGTGAAAATTGGAAACCACGGAAAACCATCTTTAGGGCTGCCGACAGTGGGATTCAAACCCACTATCTCCCGAATGCAAGCTCACAGCCGCGCGCCTCTAACCGCATGGCCAACTCGCCCGGTTAGAAAAGAAAGAAAGAAAGAAAGAAAGAAAGAAAGAAAGAAAGAAAGAAAGAAAGAAAGAAAGAAAGAAAAAAAGAAAGTTGCGATGCGTAAAAATTATTTTGTTCGAAATACATTTCAAATGCAGTCATTTTTCCTTCGTATTGTTGCATGAGAGCGAGCTTTGGTCGTAAATCATCTTCAAATTGGGGCTGGGGAGTCTCAAGCGAAGAAATGTTGAAACGCTTTTCATAAAAACACTTTAAAGTATTATAACTCAAAAAATCGTTCATATAAGGGCATGGTTTATTATTGTAAAGTACAAAGATGATTGCACAACGCTGCTGTACCTGCCCTATTGCGCATGACCCCACCACCAGGAGACCGGCAAATTAAGGTATGTTTCTGCAGTCGAAAGTTGCTTACCACGGAGTGTAGCTTGGCGTGTACAGTAGATGTCACGTGGAGGCGACTGAGATGTCATTTGATCTGTTTCGCAGAAAAATTTAAATGTGACAGAAAATAAATAAAATGCAGGGTCTCCCTAAATTAAGTATATAGAAAGGAACTTGAACTCTGAAGAAAATATAAAAAGCGAATGTAATTGAATAATGCTGCAAAAACATTCACAACAACTTCAAGTTTCGTGTGCAGATGTAACGAATGTTCAAACTGGCTTCCTTTTAAAACACGGCACATGACTAAACTGTAAGTGATTTCATCCCGAATTCTACGGATCATATTATATCACGCTCAATGGTTGCTACTGCTTCTCTTCACCCCAGTGCGCACTCTACCTGGACGTTCCAGGAGCACAGGCTGCTACAGGTATGTGCTCGGTACCTGCCCTCATTGAGAGTTAAATTCGCATTAAACGTAGATGTGTATTAGTGGGAGGCCTCAAAGGAACAAACCTTGAGGTTTATGAAGAATTCCATTCTACAGAGGAAGGTAAAGTAACCGTCGTATCGATTACAATTATAAACCGGAGGAAAAACCAAGCGGAAATCATTTACCATGCGATAAGGTTTGAAGACTCTCCCAACCAGTTCACGTAGATTAAGAAAAAGGGATATATATACATGTGTCAAAAATCCCTTATTTCCAGAGAGCCTGCAATATCAGGAACTTCCGAGTAAGAGTACTGGTTCTGGTTGAAAACGATACCATCCCCAGACGTTTTGTTACCGGCAGCAATCTTACAAGCTGGAGAGAAAATTACAAGATCAGATGGTTACCATAATTATAAAATTCCGGTGGCAATAATGTGCTACCATTTCTATGGGAAGCATAGCACTCAATTTTCTTCAGGCAATATTTCTTCAACATTAGTAGTAGTAGTAGTATGCGATGTAAACGATAGAAAATTGAGAACTATTTTAATATTCATTATCTTTACTTCACTAAATTAAAGTTCACCTTCATAAAGAAAGAGACCGCTTCAGTTTTCTAAATCTGTATTGAGGCTTAAACGTGGTAAATAAAGGACATACGATTATTAGTGTTAATATTCATAAATAATATTTGTATCCTTGGTACATTAGATATTTCTGTGTTGTTCTATCGCTTTTTTAATTGACATCTTTTAGCATCCTACCTTAGAACCGTATAAACCTTCTCTCCTATCATTTAGTACGTTTACATGCAGGATTCAGATCGATTTGAGTACACTTCCCGTATTGAAAACGCCATGTAAACGGGGACTCAGTTCGGACTGAGTCTCAAGGTCGATACGGTAAAATCTGGGATCGTATCGTACTCGGTTCGAATTGAGTTCCATGTAAACGCGGATCGTACTGAGATCGTATTGAAAACGACTCCGCACACACTCCATGTTTGTTCTGATGAAATCATCATCATTAAAGTTCTGTCGAAATAACAACTATAATAAGCCAGTAAATATATTTACCTGTATAAATGATCAACAATTGCAATCATATTATAAGACGGACAGCCCTTGCGATTAACAAAATCACGATAACCTTCTGTTGAGGGTAAAATTGGAATGTGCGTTCCATCTATTGCACCAATTACATTTGGAATACCACACATACTTTCAAAACTGAAAGTTATCTCCTGGATTTCTACTGCATTTGGCGTTTTTAAATTCTAAGAGGTGATATCGATATTATTACAATTCTGCATCGTTCGTATATGTCGATGTTGCCTGGTGGATTCAATACGATACTCAAATAGCCTACTACATGTAAAAGGGGATCGTATTCAATACGGTAATGAAGTGAAATGGCGTATGGTATTTAGTACCGAGAGTGTCCGAGGACATGTTCGGCTATTCAATACGGTAAGTGTACTCAAATCGATCTCAATCCCTATGTAAACGTACTAATTTTAAAGTTTAAGAATTTCCTTCTATAAAAATCCATCTTCTGTTCACTATGGCCTTAAAAATTAATTATACCATTCCCATAACACATCTAAAATTTCTTCGTGAGTATCAAATGATTATTACTATACTCAGATTTAATTATAAGTGGAGTAAAATTGATGGATTAATAAATATATTTTATTGTGTTTTTCTCCACAGCATGGCCAGTTCTAAATCGTTCATTAAGGCCAACAGCCAGACGGAACTAGCAGGTCTGCAAACGGAAAGAAAATTGGATCGCCTTGATTCCCTCAAGGGGTCAGTCAGTGACGTCATGTCCGAAGATACGTTTGGTCCCCTCAGCAATGTGAGGTAAGATAACATACATAATGGATAATACAATGTTCTTTGTTTTTCACATTCCACTGTATTTCGTTCAACGAAAGTAATCTTCACGTGGAAGATTTATCCCATGCACTGTTTGCTACCTTGGTTGTGTAATACAGTTGAATATAATCTGGTCTTCTGGGCTGAAGACTGCTGGTTGGTATCCCAGTCAGAGTTGGTTTAACCCATTCAGACGCAGTGTCCATTTTAATGTACAGCACATTACATTATCTTTCCCCCTCCCAACTAATGTGTCATCGTAAGTTTATATTTTTCGAAATATCTTTCACATACTCATGAACTTCTTTGTTTCTTCATTTGGTAATATTTGGTACAGTGCTATCTGTAAGGAATTATTGGAATTAGAAAAATTAAGTTTTCTTTTTCAGGTATAATTCTGTTACCACATGTTTTCTTTTGCAGGTAGTTTATAAATTTGTTACCCAAAATTAGTTTCGTTAGACTGAAGAATCTTACATTTATTTTAAAAATCAGATGAAAATAAACTACAATATTTTAGATTTTCTGTCTTCTTTCTTAATCCGTTTACCCTCCAGGGTTGGTTTTTACCTCGGACTCAGCCGCCTCAAGGGCGGAAACTGGAGCGTGAGACTTTGGGTCGAGAGGATACAAATGGGAAGGAGGACCAGTACCTCGCCCAGGCTGCCTCGCTTGCTATGCTATGCTCAACAGGGGGTGGGAAATGGGAAAGGATAGACAAGGAAGCGGCTATGGCCTTAAGTTAGGTACCATCCCGGAATTTGCCTGGATGAGAAGTGGGAAACAACAGAAAGCCACTTCGAGGATGGTTGAGGTGGGAATCGAACTCCCTCTACTTAGTTGACTTCCCGAGACTGAGTAGACCCCGTTCCAGCCCTCGTACCACTTTTCAAATTTCGTGGCAGAACCGGAAGTCGAACCCGGGCCTCCAGGGGTGGCAGCTAATCACACTAACCACTACACCACAGAGGCGGACACTTTATATTTTACAAGTTATTAATATTAGTCGAGTCAAGAGCATCACAAGCAAATGTATAGTCGCTCAAAGAAAAGAATGAGCACTTTTCTCAGAATTGAACCTATAGATATAATGTTTGTTGTGGATATCCATGGGGTTTGCGTTCACATGGGAGGTGAATTACATTTTGATAATCATTAAAACTAAGTCTGATAACATTATAAAAGCGATAAAAGTGTAAACCTACTACCTACGAAAAACTTACACAGCACCCTGTGCTCACTTTTTTTTTGAGCGACTGTACGTGACAAGTTATCGTGATCATAGTCACGGGTCCTCCAGTATTATGTAGAATCTGAACCAAGGGACCGTGACATCTCATTTCAAAAATCTCCCTTGTATTATCTGGAATTTGAGCTGTTATATCCTCTATTAAAGCTATTACATTATCCCCCTCCTTACAAAAAATCTGACTTAAACCCTGTACTACCTATAAACGTATTTGCAGGCATACTCCCCACAAGAGTCTCGAGAGGTGTTGTTCCGTTGTAATTGACAGCCTCTTATTTATCTCTTCACTCCTGAGTTAACCTGTCGCGTAGATCTGCTATACCGTCCGTGAAAGGCAGAGAGAACTTTTCTTTCTTTTTTCTCTCCACGTTCCCTTCCGCATTTTACTATCTTGCATTTGTCGATCGGAGTTGATGTCGACACGTGTGACAAGATCAATGAATGTTCTAACAAGGCAATTTCACTCAACTCGTGCGGTGCGTACTTGCGTTCCATTAACGTCCACACAAAGCACGGGAAGCTAAAAGGGGTTACACACACATAGGATTCAGTTTTATTTGCTCTTTATTTCACTTAAAGCAGTGTATTTTCCAGAGTTCTCTAATTAGTGAGACATCATGTGCTGCATTTAAATTGTGACGACAGCGTTTTTCGAATTAGCCTAATAAAATCTAGAATTGTGTAGACATGGAAGTTACCTTAAGTTGATAATTTGAGTTCTTTCGCCGCGTTTCTCATACACTGGTGGGGTCGCGGTTGCGGACTGTGTTGAACTTGTGGGCAAGTCGTGGAGGGAAAGTACAACTGGACAACTTTGCTCTCTTAACACTAATCAGAGGGAAAATAGAAGAGGTTCGGTACGTCCAAGAATAAAGGTATCGCCAAAAGAAAGACAAGGGCCATGAAGGGCGTGAAAATTAAAGAATCCCTGGGCCTCGAAATCTAGCATTGCTAGGGTCGGAAAAGAACAAGAGTTGCTTAAGGCAGGTTGGATAAAATAGATGAAAATAAAGACCCTAACACATGTAAGTAGAAGCAATGCCAGGACTCAGCTAAGGGTCCCGAGGTCACTAACACTAACACAGATGATGGCGGTGGTGGTGGTGGTGGTTATTGTTTTAATGTAATTAATTAATGTTGCTTTACGTCCCACTAACTACTTTTTAAGGTCTTCGGAGCCGCCGAGGTGCCGGAATTTAGTTCCGCAGGAGTTCTTTTACGTGCCAGTAAATCTACCGACACGGGGCTGTCGTATTTGAGCACCTTCAAATACCACCGGACTGAGCCAGGATCGAACCTGCCAAGTTGAGGTTAGAAGGCCAACGCCTTAACCGTCTGAGCCACTCAGTCCGGCAAGTAATTGTTTTAAGAGGAAGTGCAACTAGGCAACCATTCTCTATTAACATTTATCATAGAAAACAAATGGAAGTGGTCCGATACTTCGAAAAAGGAAGGTATCGGCCAAAGAAAGACAAGGGCCACGAAGGACGAGAGGTGGTGGTGATTACTATTTTAAGAGGAAGTACAACTAGGCAACCATCCTCAACGAACGACGTGAAAATTAAAGACTCCCTAGGCCTCGATACTTAATATCGCTAGGATCGGAAAAGAACAAGAGTTGACTAAGGGACGTTGGATAGGATAGATGAAAGTGAGGAGATTGACACAAGTAAAAGCAATTATATGACTCAGCTACGGGTCCCGTGGTCACCAATACATGTGGTTATGGTGGTGGTGGTGGTGGTGGTGGTGGTGGTGGTGGAGGTGATGGTGGTGGTGGTGGTGGTGGTGGTGGTGGTGGTGGTGGTGGTGGTAGTGGTTAATGTTTTAAGAGGAAGTACAACTACGCAACCATTCTCTATTAACACTAATCAGGGAAAAATCGAAGGGGATACGACACTTCGAAAAATGAAGGTATCGGTCAAAGAAAGACAAGGGCCACGAAGGGCGTGAAAATTATAGACTCCGTCAGGGTCGGTAAAGGACAAGAGTTGACCAAGGGAGGTCGGATAGGATAGATAAAAGTGAGGAGCCTGGCACAAGTAAGTGAAAGCAATGCCAGGACTCAATTAAGGGCCCTGTGATCGCAAACCCACGCTCCCAAGTTAAGAGCCCCTGGCTCCCGTTTTTTCGCCTTTTATGACAGGCAGGGATGCGGTGGATTTAATTCTATCACCCGCACCCGCAGAGGGATATCCTTCAGGGTAACCATCCCATCTTAACACTAATCAGAGGAACAAATTAAAGAGTCCCGGCCAACGAGCGAGTTGGCTACACGGTTCGGATCACGTAGCTGTAATCCTGCATTCGGGAGATGGTCGGCTCGAACCTCATCGTCGGCATCCCTGAGGATGATTTCCCTATTTTCACACCAGGGTGTACTTACATAAGACCTCTCTGAGTCGGTGCGACGTAAAACTGATCGGAAAGAATTACCGACCTTTCGGGGAGAGAATGCCACGTGGTCAGTGTGACCACATTCTGAGCTGCACTGCTTAGCTTTTGTAATAATAATAATAATAATAATAATAATAATAATAATAATAATAATTGCCTCTTGTATCAAAAGCAGCAGTTGGTCTCTTGAAGCTGAGGGAACCTTACTCCAGCCCTAAGGCCAGAATTAACTCCCCTGGACTGGTCGAGAATCGAACCTGCGACCACCAGGTAAGAGGCTGCCACTATTCGATGGGACGGGCTAGTTCTTGTTGTCTAAATTTTTTTTCTTCTCAAATTAGATAAAATAATAACGAGTACAGTGAGCGTCCGACGTTGAGGCCTTCGGTTCAGAGGGTCACAGGTTCGACTCCCGGCCGGGTCGGAGATTTTAATCGCGTGTGATTAATTCTTCTGGCCCCTGGGACTGGGTGTTTGTGTTTTTTCCAACACTCTTCTCTTCAAATTCAGACAACACATCACACTACCAACCACCATAGAAACACGCAATAGTAATTACATCCCTCCACATAGGGTTGGCGTCAGGAAGGGTACCCGACTATAAAAGAGGGCCAAAACTGCATTTGCGACGCAGTTCGCACCCGCGACCCCACATGTGTGAGAAAAGCGGAGGAATAACAAGAAGAAGAACGAACGAATACAGTGAGCCTCCGTGGCCAGCCTCTTACCGCTGGGTTCCGTGGTTCAGATCCCGGTCACTCCATGTGAGATTTGTGCAGGACAAAGAGGAGGCGGGACAGGTTTTTCTCCGGGTACTTTGGTTTTCCCTGTCATCTTTCATTCCAGAAACACTCTCCATTAACATTTCATCTGTTAGGCATTAACCAATACCCCAGAGGAGTAAGACAGACTTCGGCAGCCGGCATAATTCCTATCCTCGCCACTAGATAGGGCCTTCATTCATTCCATTCCTGACCCGGTCAAATGACTGGAAATAGGCTGTAGATTATTACAGTAGAACCTCATTAATCCGGTCTAATTGGGACTCTAGGTTGTCCGAATTAATGAAGGTCCGGATTTAAAAAAAAAAGTTATGTAATGAGCCCAGGTACATATTTAAACACTCTGTTCAGCAAAAAAAAAAAAAAAAAATGTGCAATGCAGTGTTTTAAGTTTAAGAAATACAACGTGCAAAGGTTATTTAGTAAATTATACAATATTTAATGCAATACAGTGTTAGGCCTACAAAGTACAGAATAACTAGAGCTGCACAGAATTAGAACATGGCAATCAAGGCACACATTCACTGACCACACGCTTACTGATTTGAAGAAACTTCTGATCTTTTATTGCTTCCTTTGACATTAATTTCTTTAATAATTAACTCACGCAGATACCTGAAAGTTCTCCTCTGTAGTGTAGTGGTTAGTGTGATTAGCTGCCACCCCCGAAGGCCCGGGTTCGATTCCCGGCTCTGCCACAAAATTTGAAAAGTGGTACGAGGGCTGGAACGGGGTCCACTCAGCCTCGGGAGGTCAACTGAGTAGAAGTGGGTTCGATTCCCACCTCAGCCATCCTGGAAGTGGTTTTCCGTGGTTTCCCACTTCTCCTCCAGGCAATTCCCGGGATGGTACTTAAGACCACGGCCGCTTCCTTCCCTCTTCCTTGTCTAACCCTTACAATCTTCCCATCCCCCACCAATGCGCTAGCTCAGCATAGCAGGTGAGGCCACCTGGGCGAGGTACTGGCCATCCTCCCCAGTTGTATCCCCGAATCAATGTCTCGCGCTCCAGAACACTGCCCTTGAGGCGGCAGAGATGGGATCTCTCGCTGAGTCCGAAGGAAAAACCAACCCTGGAGGGTAAGCAGACTAAGTTTGTCCAACCCTTGTCCCGTTACCTACGGGGTCGGGTGTGAGGTGAGATGAATTTGTCGTGGCGGTTTTTTATGACCGGATGCCCTTCCTGACGTCAACCTCATCAGAGGAGTTAATGAGAGATGAAATGGATGACGTGATATATGATAGTAGGGAGAGGGTGAAACCCGGTGCCGGCACATAGCCTACTCCTGTCGAATAGCACCAAGGGGTCTGCTCCAGGCTTAACGTCCCCATCCGACGGACGAATCACCATCAACAGCGTCATATGCCCTCACTCCATATGAGCACTGCGGAGAGGTTTGGAATTTAATCCAGGCTTTTGGCACGCAATCTAGTGATTAGAAATTGTATACCACCACCTCCCCTACCCTGCCGGCCAACATTCTGATGGTGAAATTTTTTTCGACCAACGGGACTCGAACCGGCTAACCTCGGTGTTAGACCGTTTTAGACTTCAGCGCCTTAACGATCATGGCCACCAGGCGGGCTGGTAAGCAGACTAAGAAAGAAAGAAAAAGAAAGATGCCTCAAATGTTCGTAATATGCAGATATGTTTTCATCGTTGTTATCTTCAACGTATTTAATGACAATGTTTAGATGGTCTTTAACTTCACTAAGTTTTGGCTTAGGGTTAATAATATCACCTACTTCATCCTGGTCATATTCATCTGTTTCATAGCTTTCTGCAGCGATCACATTTTCAACGAACTCCTCCTCTGCGTAGTTTACAACATTGCCCTCGTAACTCAGCTTTATACTGTAATTGCATTTATGTATTATTATTATTATTATTATTATTATTATTATTATTATTATTATTATTATTATTATTATTATTATTAGTAAACGGCTGTCCGGACTAAGCGAAGTTAGTACTAATGGGGTTCGGATTAATGAGGTTATACTTTAATAATTAATAAAGAGTACAGTTATAAGAAATTTTTCAGCTACCCCTGATGCCATGATTTATTATTCAAGAAGAATATAAGGTCTTGATATCTCCAAGCCTCAATGGGTAGCTTTATTTCAGCAGTTTAATTGTTGTCAAATCCTGGGAAAATCTCGTAATAAATACATTAGTGCCACTACTGGAGATCTACGAACTGACAGTTTAAAATGTTTAAAAGAACTGGGTATAGATGATGGGCACTCCATGATATCTAAAAATTATGACGGATTTTGGAATATAAATTATTTAGTAGAATATGTACTAGGAAACAGGTATAGTAAACAGATATATATATGGCACAGCGAACG
This sequence comes from Anabrus simplex, assembly GCF_040414725.1. Lineage (NCBI taxonomy): Eukaryota > Metazoa > Arthropoda > Insecta > Orthoptera > Tettigoniidae > Anabrus > Anabrus simplex. Next base: position 207,482,273 of record NC_090272.1, read on the forward strand.
AGTCCCATGCTCAACCGCGCGCGCACTACCTCTACGTGAGCATAGGGCAGTAGCGATCAGTGAGACGTTGATGTTTCAAGCGAACAGTGTACGTCAGCATGGGTAGATGTAAGGATGTGACAAAGTGGCAAAAAGGGGCAATCGAGTTTGGCCGTGCCCATGGCCACACGGTGCGTGAAGTTGCTGGATTTGTTGGTGTTTCGCAGCGGACTGTTCAACATGGCCACGTGGTCACAAAAACACGACGTCAGAATAGTGGTCGGGAAAACATCCTAACTGAGAGGGGCCGAAGACGCGTTTAACGCCTTTTGAATCAAAAACGCTTCCAGACCCGACAGGAATTGCTGCAGTCAGTGAATGAAGGTCCATCCCAACTTGTTAGCGAGAGAACATTGCGGCAGGAACTGCATGCGATGAACATTTAGAGTCAGTCACCTAGCAAGAGGACATTGCTCACACAGGCCCATAAAGCTGCGCGCCTTCAAAGGGTAAATCATCCGACGTGGACAGTAGCTGACTGGCGGAACGTAATGGGGTCTGACGAATCACGTTTTTGCCTGTATTCCAATTACACACGTCGTCGAGTGCACCGAAGGCCAAATTAAGTATTTCCTCCTGTATGTATGCAAGGTCAGGTTCAAGCCAGAGGTGGGTTTATGATGTATTGGGGGGGAGGGTGTTTCTCTTATCATGGATTAGGCCTGCTCACTGAGGTGATCGCTAACATGAACACATTCTGGATGACCAGGTGTTGCCCTTCGGTCAATATCTGTGTAACGAATATGTTATCGATACCCCGATTCTTAAAGATGACGACAGCAAATTTCATCGGGCTGGACGCATATGTGACTCGTTTTATGAACACTTCCCCATCCTATTACCCGACTGGTCTGCAAAATCACCTGACTTGAACCCCATTAAAAATCTGTGGGAACATGTTGGAATAGCGAGTAAAATGCCAACATCAGCATCCCCGCAATTTGGTGGAATTGTACGATCAAATCCTCAGCGATTGGCTTAACCTGGATGCGACGCACCTGCACAACCTTGTGGACTCACTTCCTAACCGAATCCAGGCGGTTTTCAAATCCAGAGGCGAAGTTACACGGTATTAATTGATGCTTGTAATGATTTCTCCAGGGGTGACTAACTTTTAGTCCGGTGAGCTTATTATTATTTTTTTTTTAAATTGAAAATGGCATCCTTTATCAAATACTAATTTGCAAAGGCAGAAAGAAAAATAACAAATTATTACTATTTCTTTGACCATGGACTACGTGAAATAACTAATTGCTTTTATTCCTCCCTTTGCCTTCCTGCCTGTCCAGCATTTCTTCATTCTTTCACTATGTTCGCTCCTTCTTTCCTTATTATTATTTATGAATAGGCCTGCTAGGGACCACACATCAAATTCAATTCATCCTTCTTTGTTTCCTCTTCTGTTCTTTCCAATATTCCTTCATCATTGCACAATGCTTTATTTTTCTCTCCTCAGATCACTTTGGACCAGGTTTCCTTCTCATTCATTCTTAGAATCCTTCCATTCTTAAAAACTTTCTTTTAAAAAATATCTCTCTCTGTAATTTCCTCTTCTCTTATTTTATTTATTTCTAAATCTTTCCTGACCTCTTGTATCCATCTCGTTGACTTTTTCTCCCAAATATACTTGAATAGGCTATCTCTTTTGTCAATCTGTTATCATCCATTCTATTGTTATGCCTAAAAAATTACAATCTCCTTTTTGTTATATTTTCTATGTTCTGTTATATTCTTATTATCCATTGTTGTTTTCATTGGTCCTAAGATTTTTCTCATGATTCTTCTTTATAACACTTCCAGTTTATCTAAACTATAGTTCTAAACCAGACACTGACTTGCGTAAAGACAGTCTGGTTTCACCACTGTATTGTAGTACCTTATTTTAAGATTTTTAGATGAGCGATTCTTAATGATGCCATATGCTGTTTCGATCTTGTGTAAACTTTCTTCAACAGCAGATTTTCCTAAACCATTTTCTTGAATTATTTCTCCCAGGTATTTGAATTTCTTTACTTTCTCTATTTGACCGATGTGTTGTCAAATATTTTGGATTGCATCCGGGAGATAGTAGGTTCGAATCCCACTATCGGCAGCCCTGAAGATGGTTTTCCGTGGTTTCCCATTTTCACACCAGGCAAATGCTGGGGCTGTACCTTAATTAAGGCCACGGCCGCTTCCTTCCAACTCCTAGGCCTTTCCTATCCCATCGTCGCCATAAGACCTATCTGTGTCGGTGCGACGTAAAGCCCCTAGCAAAAAAAAAAAAAATATTTTGGAGCGCTTTTCTTATGTTTGTAATAAATTGACTAGCTTATGGTGCAGAATAGTGAAGAATGAGGCCCTTCCTATACATCAAGATATAAAGCAGCACGCTACAACTAGGCTGAAATCAAGAAAACCAGCATGGAAGACAGCTTTGGACTTGTCATGTCCTCAGTTCAATCCCAGGAATGGCTGGAGAGAAGAGTGGAGGATGTCGTCTCCCAGTGGCTGATGTGATATCTCCGACACCAGCATGAAACTGGCTGGCTTCAGTTTGCCCCGTGCTGTTTGGTCAACCCTGAACAGGATCCGATGTTGTGTTAGGAGGACTGGCACAGCCTTACATCTATGGGGATGGGTACACTCTCCCTTGCTGTGACTGTGATGCTCAAGTGCAGTCTTCAAGCACATAGTTCAAGAGTGTCCCATACGTGCATTTCCTGGTTCTGTGGAGGAATTTTTTGAAGTAACAACAGAAGTGATGGCAAGCATTAAAAATTTGGATATTAAAATATAAAAGTGAAGTCCTGATGCTGTCATCAACCTGTATATTTTTATATTTTGTATTATGTTTGTATATTTTGACTGTCATGTACACATCATACGCTAATAACAATAATAATAAATTTGCTTTTGTTTCTTTTACAGAGATTCTCAAACTTGTTTTGTTGGCTATTTCTTCCAAGAGATTGATTTGTGTTTTTGCATCTGTCAGGCTCTATTATTATTACTTGACATGTTGTCCGTCAATGATGGGTGGCAATTGACAGTCTTACTTTTGTTTCATTAATGATCATTTACAGCAGAATGAGCAGCTGTTGAGGATCAAACCAGTTTTCTGTCTTAATACTTCACATACAACGATCATTTGGATTTTAAGTGGCATATCCAAGACATAATGTTATCGTTGTTTTAATGGTTTTACCATTTTTTCAGGTTACAACCAATAATTCCAATGGAGCAACACTGAAAATAAGAGCTGAAAGATTATATAAAATTACTATGCTTCTGCTTAGGTTTGCTGTGTTTGCACTGGGATCAAGTGCCTATCCAAACTTCTGCGCCTTTGGAAAGTATGTGGACAACCTTCTGGGAGAACTGGGCGGCGAGCGTCTTCTGAAAATGTGTCCTGGAGATGAGATGTGTGGACAAGAGCAAGCATTCCGCAAGTGGGCACCGGAAGTCTTTGGTGTAAGTAAAATATTACTACTATGAATTCTTCGTTTATTGGGAATTCTAATAAATTTGAAGAGGCAGTGGAATTTTATTATCCAATAACACAATATAACTATTCCAGTCTGTCGTACATGGATGTAACACGTAAAATACAAACAAACAAGAAAAGAACAATTTATAAGTGAAATAACATATTTCGTTTTACTAGAGCATCCTCAGATTCTGATAAATCACTTTTAACTATGCATATACAATATATTTATTATAATAGAGCCTCTGTGGCTCAGGTGGCAGCGCGTTGGCCTCTCACCGCTGGATTCCGTGGTCCAAATTCCGGTCTCTTCGTGTGAAATTTGTGTTGGACAAAGCAGAAGCAGGTTTTCCCTGTCGTCTTTCATTCCAGCAACACTCACCAATATCATTTCATTTCATCTGTCAATCATTAGTCATTGCCCCCGAGGAGAGAGGCAGGCTTCGGCAGCCGGCACAATTTCTACCCTTGCTGCTAGATGGGGACTTCATTCATTACATTCCTGACACGGTCGTATGACTGAAAAGTGGTGGTGGTGGTGATTACTGTTTTAAGAGGAAGTACAACTAGGCAACCATCCTCTATTTAACACTAATCAGAGAGGAAAAAAAATGGAAGGGATCCAACACTGAAACATTAAGGTATCGGCCAAAAGGAAGACAAAGGCCACAAAGGGCATGAAAGTGAGACTCCCTAGGCCTCTCTAATACCATCAGGGTAAAAAAAAAAGAACAAGAGTCCACCAAGGGAGGTCGGATAGGGTAGATGAAACGGATGAGCCTGACACAAGTAAGTGGAAGCAATGCCAGGACTAATCTGAGCGCCCCGTGGTCGCTAACCCACGCGCCTTTTAGTCGCCTCTTACGACAGGCAGGGAATACCGTGGGTGATATTCTTACCGCTCCCGTCCACAGGGTGACATCTCCATTGAAGGTGGTGGTGATTGCTGTTTTAAGAGGAAATACAACTGTGTAAGCACCTTCTACTAACACTAACCAGAAGGACAATGGAAGAGATGTGACATTTTGAAGAATGAAGGTATCAACAAAAGAAAAAGAAGGGCTGCAAAAGGCGTATAGATGAAAGACTCCATAAGCCTTGAAAAACTACTGCAGTTGGGGTCAGAAAAAAGAACAGGAGTTGACTGAAGGAGGTCAGATAGAATACATGAAAGCAAGAAGCCTGGCACAAGTAAGTGGAAACAATGCCAGACTCAACTACGGAGCGCTCATGCTCCCAAGCTGAGAGCTCCTTATGACAGGTGGGGGATACAGTGGGTGTATTCTGCCACCCAAGCCACAGGGGTTTGTCAGGAAGAACATCTGGCCTTAAACCCCTGACCATCATCCTGCAGCTCTGGAAATATCTGGGATAACACAAAGAAAAATGTTGTAACAATAATAACAAATTCTAGTGATCAGAAATATACAACAATAAAACCATTCAATAACTCAAAGGTCAAACATTAACACCTCAATACGTATTCATGGAGTCTGCTGTACTTCTGTTTAGTTTTATTTGTACCTATAGCTGTTGAAGTAATACTTATACGTATAGTAGGCTCTATAAACATACATTTTTCATTTTTTTTCAAAGGTGGCTTGTGAAACTTTCTGCCTGGATGATGATGAGACCTTCCTTGAAGCTACAATGGCATTACAGGGCCCCACTCTCTCTGCTTCAACAGTCCGTTTTGTGGAGACCAAAGAGGAAAAACTTGCTCCAGGTAAAGGAATTTATTTAAAAACTTTGCTACAATACCAGGCAGAAAATGGACTTGCCATATACTTTATATATACTACAAAGTCATGTAGTGTAGTAAGAAGCTCTTATAGGTCTTGGGGGATGCAGAATCTGCCTGGAGGCAAGTCACCTACAGCAGCCAATACAATGTGCAGTATAAGAAAGTCAGTGGTACTATTTATATTGTCTTAACATGTTCACTGAGCATTTTTTCACAGAGGATGTAAATGAATATGAATTGCTTTCACTCATTTCCTGACATACTACAGTTATTCTTTCTTAAAGGATGCAGTATTTTTTCATCTGTCTCTTGACCCCGCCAGAGCAAAATTTAACATCCAAAATGAAGTCCACTGACTGTGACAGTCAGTGATGAGTGAAGGGACCGTCTAGTGGATGGAATGACAGGCGTTTCTCGAAGGATTAGTCGTGTTGCAAGAGCACTTCCTGGCTCAGCAAGGAAAGCAATGGCAAATTACACTTTCAGCTTCCATAGTACACCTTATTATAGTACCGTTACTGGCTTTTGTAACTTCCCAATATCAACAGTACAGCTATTTAAGGATCCAAGTAGCCTTAACACAGAGACAATAAGGAGGTGTATAAGTAGCAAATGTAAAAATCTTAACCTTATTCACCTCGTCATTGTCTGGCTCCATTACTGAATGGTTTGTACGCTAGCCTTGGTCTAAGAGGCACTGGGTTTGATTCCCAGCTGGGTCAGGCATTTGACTTAATTGGTTAATTCCAACGGTTCGGTGTCTGGGTGTGTATACAGTCATCAGTAAGATTCAAACGTTAAGGTAAAGTCATATTTCTTTCCTGACGTCATTTTACCCGAAATGTGAAAAATGAATATGAATGGCGGATCCCTGACCCCAGTTTAAAGCAATTTTATGTTGCATATAAATGAATATTTTGGCTATTTTTATTGCTTTGGTCCTATTTTGAACATTTTTGTTTAAACTGAGCCAGCATTTTTAACAAGGAATATGTTATTTGCGTCAAGTCTCAAACAGAATTTCAAAATACTGTAGTAGGTGAATTTTTCTTTTTCTTTTCCTGAAACATACGGGTGGCAGGTTTAGAAAACGTGATTCCGAGAAGGAGATGCTATATGAACGCATGCCAACAGATACCAAAAAGCATGCTAATACTCACTTTTCTTGGTACCTTTTTTAAAAACAGAGTAAAAATCAGGGCTATGATATGAATGAATGTATAAAGTTTGAACGTGCCTGCTGCAGCTCTGTTATCTTGTTTGTATGATTAAATGTGTCCACTGCATTACTCTTAATCACTTTTTGGCATATTTAATGTTAGTATTACTCTAATACTTGCTACCTAAAATGCTTAAGTCATATTTTACCTTTTTCAATAAACCTAAATCCAAAGTCTTGAAGCCATTGTTAAAAAGACTGTAAGTTCAAAAATTTTCCAATTCTTAATATCCAATGCAGTCCCATCAAATATTAAATCTGTAAGAACATAAATTTATATTAGACAGGTTATCCTAAAAATGAAAACACTATAGTTAATAGTCCATAAATGAGGCCAATATAAAAAAGTGTTTGTTTATAGGTGAGCAAGTTGGATTGTCTTGTTATCAAACCAAGTCTTTGGCAAGATTTTTTTACAAAATTATTCAACATAATCAATACTTTTAGAATTACACAGATGGTAGGAAACTGCATCCATAAGTTCACCTATTTCAAATGTGTTAGAAATTAAGTGATAATAAAATGTCCCATAATTCCTGCATATGAAAAATAAGATATACATATAAAATTTTAATGCATTGTTGAATACTTCTGACATGCCTAGAATCTCTGGATCTTGCTGAAGGTAACGATCATACATAATTACATGTGTTTTCAATGTTTAGTTAGCCTAATACTTGGTATAGTGTGCATGTTTGGTCCATGTAATTTCATTCCTGGGAACAACACATCATAAACCATTCCGTGTAGAGACTTCTCTGCTAATGTAGTGAATGTATGAATAAAGCATTCCATAATGAGCTGTACGAAAATACAGGGTCTTTTTATTAGCTGGCTCTGCAGCACCACTCAGAGCAATATATCTCTCGGCAAATGAGTCACTCGGCTATCGCCTCCCGTGCGTGTTCCCCTGACACACGGAGCAAGCCATAAAAAAAGACCCTGTACAATTGCACCCTCTTAATAGACCTGCAAATAGCATGTGCATGCCAGTTGTGCAGGGCTGCTCTAATGCCACCAATATCAATCAATCAATCAATCAATCAATCAATCAATCAATCAATCAATCAATCAATCAATCAATCAATCAATCAATCAATCAATCAATCAATCAATCAATCAATCAATCAATCAATCAATCAATCAATCAATCAATCAATCAATCAATCAATCAATCAATCAATCAATCAATCAATCAATCAATCAATCAATCAATCAATCAATCAATCAATCAATCAATCAATCAATCAATCAATCAATCAATCAATCAATCAATCAATCAATCAATCAATCAATCAATCAATCAATCAATCAATCAATCAATCAATCAATCAATCAATCAATCAATCAATCAATCAATCAATCAATCAATCAATCAATCAATCAATCAATCAATCAATCAATCAATCAATCAATCAATCAATCAATCAATCAATCAATCAATCAATCAATCAATCAATCAATCAATCAATCAATCAATCAATCAATCAATCAATCAATCAATCAATCAATCAATCAATCAATCAATCAATCAATCAATCAATCAATCAATCAATCAATCAATCAATCAATCAATCAATCAATCAATCAATCAATCAATCAATCAATCAATCAATCAATCAATCAATCAATCAATCAATCAATCAATCAATCAATCAATCAATCAATCAATCAATCAATCAATCAATCAATCAATCAATCAATCAATCAATCAATCAATCAATCAATCAATCAATCAATCAATCAATCAATCAATCAATCAATCAATCAATCAATCAATCAATCAATCAATCAATCAATCAATCAATCAATCAATCAATCAATCAATCAATCAATCAATCAATCAATCAATCAATCAATCAATCAATCAATCAATCAATCAATCAATCAATCAATCAATCAATCAATCAATCAATCAATCAATCAATCAATCAATCAATCAATCAATCAATCAATCAATCAATCAATCAATCAATCAATCAATCAATCAATCAATCAATCAATCAATCAATCAATCAATCAATCAATCAATCAATCAATCAATCAATCAATCAATCAATCAATCAATCAATCAATCAATCAATCAATCAATCAATCAATCAATCAATCAATCAATCAATCAATCAATCAATCAATCAATCAATCAATCAATCAATCAATCAATCAATCAATCAATCAATCAATCAATCAATCAATCAATCAATCAAATGAGGCAGATTCCCTATCTGTTGTTTACCTAGCATTTTCTTAAATAATTTCAAAGAATTTGGAAATTTTTCAAACATCTCCCTTGGTAAATTATATCAAGCCCTAATTCCTCTTTCTATAAACGAATATTGGCCACTGACCTCAATAGCTGCAATTACATAAGTGCGGCCAGTATCCAGTATTCGGGAGATAGTGGGTTCGAACTGCACTGTCAACAGCCCTGAAGATGGTTTTCCATGGTTTCCCATTTTCACACCAGCCAAATGCTGGGATTGTACCTTAAATAAGGCCATGGCCACTTCCTTCCCACTCCTAGACCCTTCCTGTCCCATCATCGCCATAAGACCTATCTGTGTCGGTGCATCATAAAGCAACTTGTAAATAAAATAAAAATTTTAATGAAATTTGCCCGATTAATCAGTTACAACTTTATCTGCATATTGTGATCTTTCCTACTTTTAAAAACAGCATTCAAACTTAATCATCTACAAATGTCATTCCATGCCATCTCTCCACTGACAGCTCGGAACATACAACCTACTCTAAAATAAAAGACTTGAGGATTTCCACCTTTCCAATACAATTCTAATCACAATTTGTGATTAAATTACATAATCAGCAAAATTGGCAGTACATGTTTCATCTCATGAGAGACATCTTCAGCTGCTTGTTAACAGCTTAGATTAAAATGGAAATGCATAGATAACATAGAATAGTCAAAAACATCTAAGATTACTAAAACTTAACAAGCATGCACTGAGTACACTAGAATCAGATTGGTGTTTAGAACTAATGATCAGAGCCTTGAGGACAGAAAAATCCCCATTTGTTTCTTCATGTTCCATTTTTTTAATTACACCTAAAAAATCTGTCCTTGAAGTAGAATTGTCCTTATAAAATGGTTATTTATATGAACTCATTATCCATAGAACTCTTGCAGACAATACAAACATGCTGATGGAGACAGATGATCTGAAATGAAGAGGGGGCTCCTCAAAGTCGAAGGAAAAACTGTATTAAATAATTCCAGGTGTCATAACTGCCAAGAAATGTACAAAAAGCAATATTTGAAGCAGTTGTCTAGAAGAAGAAGAAGCAGAAACTGAGAAAATAGTAAAACATAACTGGAGTCTAAAGTTTTAGCAGGGAGAGATAGAGAACACTCTCACCCTCCTGTTATTCCTTACAGCTGACACCTCAAGTGACGTGGCCAGTCTTGGCAGCTGCTGTTACTTGTAACCGTGTATCGTGCCTCGTACAGGGGCTTGATGGAGCAAGGATGGGGAGGGGAGGAGAAGATGCGCTAAAGGTGGAAATCCTCAAGTCTTTTATTTTAGAATATCCCATTGTCAATACGGACAAATTAGGAAGTTTTTAAATTGTAATACATACCACTTAGTCGAGCAGCTCATCTCATTTCTTCCAAATCTTCCCAACACAATGTTTGCAACATTTCTGTAACACTACTCTTTTGTCAGAAATCGCCCAGAACAAACTGAGCTGCTTTTCTTGGATTGTTTCCACTTCTCAAATTTGGTACTTATTGCTTAGAACAGTCAGTTCATTGTTAAATGTTAAATCTGTTGCAGGTCTTTCTAAATGCCATGGAAAGAAAGTTTCAGACTGCCATCTTGCCAGAAAGGTCAATCTTCATGGTGATGATGCCAGGTAAGTGAACTAAACAGTATGAAGGTAATTTCTTGACCCTTATCTGAACTAATAAAAAAATATCACATCATTTATTTTAACTGTTATAGCCGAGCCACTATGCTACTTCAGATTGCAAGTGAAAATGCGTATCAACCTGGAGATCATGTTGGTGTATTCCCATGCAATCGTCCAGAAATAGTCGAAGGTATTCTGAAAAGACTGCAATCCATTGATGATCCTGACAAGCCAGTAGAACTCCAAATACAGAAGGAAAATCACACAGCCAATGGTAGGAATTAACTTTATTCTTTTATAACAGAAACTGTCAAAATCCTCCAAGCTGAATTGTGTCTGTAAGAAACGTTCAATTGATTTATTTTACAGTAACTTAATAGTCATGATTATGAAAAAAGAAAAGAATAGGAGAAAATCTAATATGAACTGAAGATAGTCATGAAAATTCAATATTGGAAGAAATGTTCAAATTACTTGAAATATCTAGTTTTACATCTTATCTTGGGTAATGTGTTGTTCAAGAAAACATCTATGTGATACCCAGTAACCTAAATTATGTGCTTGGTTCTAGAACAAATTAAAAGGCCTGTATATTATTCTATTGAAAGTAGTAGCAGCAGCAGCAGCAGCAGCAGCAGCAGCAGCAGCAGTAGTAGTAGTAGTAGTAACATGTAAACATGAGGTAAACGATTGATAGGGAATCTGCCACCTGGTTGACCGCCCTAAATGCTGATTATTGAAGACCGAAATTGAAACTGGAGGAGGAGGAGTGGGAGGAGTGGGGGTGGGTTCGTTTCATTCCATACCGGACAAGGTATGGCAGGCCCCCAAGACAGTAACGCCATCTCTCAGGCCAGGAAGATTCATTTCAGCGATGTGATTTGCGAAGAAGAGAAGGTGGATATGGCCATGGCCTAAAATACGAACTGTCCCAGCATTCGTGGAATGGAAAACCATGCAAAACCATTCTCTCAACAATCAACAGTGGTACCAGTCCCTCCACCTGGTGGTGGTTGTTATTGTTTTAAGAGGAAGTACAACTAGGCAACCATCATCTATAACACTAATCAGAGGGAAAAATGGAAGGGATCCAACACTTTGAAAAATGAAGATATCGGCCAAAGGAAGACAAGGGCCAAAAAGGGCATGAAACTGAATGACTCCCTAGCCCTCGCAAACTAATAGCATCGGCATCAGAAAAGAACAAGAGTTGACCAAGGTAGGTCGGATAGAATAGATGAAAGTGAGGAACCTGGCACAAGTAAGTGGAAGCAATGCCTGGACCCTGCTAAAGGCCAACCCATGCTCCAAAGATCAGAGCCCCTGGGGCCCCTTTTAGTCGCCTCTTACAACAGGCAGGGGATACCGTGGGTATTATTCTGCCACTCCCACCCAAGCATTCATGTTTGATTATTACCTGTCAAGCCAGAGAGTATACACTTCCTCTAATCATGGAAGAATACTATTTCCTGTTGAATATTCTTTGATTCTCTAACCTTTCCCAGCTTCCAAATATATTCAACAGATGGCAGAGCATTCCTAATAACTTACATACTGCTAAGAGAAAAATGTCTACGTACAAACAGACCCCACCATGACATACACCTTAGACATTATCTGGGAACTCCTACGAAGGATAACCTAGCCACACTAGAAAGAGCGAAGGCCATGTATCTTAATAAAGTTCTCTGCCTGGCAAAAAATGCTCCTTCGAGACTAACCTATGAGCTCACAAGACAACTGTTCTATATAGAAGAACTGTGATTAAAAATACCATTGGCTTCTACGACACAATACCAAGCTTTACATCAAGAACTGCAGGACAAAAAAGCGAATATATGGACAGATTTTTACCAAACAGATGGCATGATGTCAGAATGGATGAATTCTGACTATGAACTGTGGTATACCATAACGCGCTTCTTATTAAATGATATCATAAGTTATGAACTTCATTATGGTCTGTATTGACTACTGATCACTATCAAAGGGTAGAGAATGGTCCAACTATTCAGTAGTTCTTATTAAATGTTCATAAAACCATTGAGAAGGGCAGGCAAAACAATATGACTATGATAGGCATATCAAGACGAGTTATCTGACCTATTTATAACAAATGCTGAAATAAATAAATAGATAGATAGATAGATAGATAGATAGATAGATAGATAGATAGATAGATAGATAGATAGATAGATAGATAGATAGATAGATAGATAGATAGATAGATAGATAGATAGATAGATAAAGAAAGAAAGAAATTAAATATATAAGAGGATATTTTTTATAAACTTGTAATATATAGCAAGATCATGCTGTAAACCAATGAAGGGACTCTAGGTCAAAGACAAAGGCTGTAAAGATACGTAGTTTGCATGTTAAGAAGACGAGTGTGAGGGGGGGGGGCAGTTCTAAACATTCACGGAACAAAGACTACTACTCAGTAGTAGTAGTAATGGTAGTAGTAGTAAAAGTAGTAGCAAACTTACTATGTTCAGTTTATAAGTATCATAGTGTTCAACTTTACAGTGTTACCACATGCTTAAATTTTGACCTCCAAAACTTGGAAACCAGGCAACATTGTTCATTTTTGTTTAAACAGACATGACTTCATATTCATTGTAGAATACTGTGGTACCTAGTGTGTTTATCCAGGAATTTTCCTTCACCCTGTATATTAACAACAAGTGTCTCTATGCAAACTAATTTCTTCTAAAGTCTTATATGCCACCTGCCTTCCTGTCTTGAAACAATGGAAAAGAAGTTGCACTATAATCTATAAACAGAATATGTGAAGCATTGTTGCACATAAAATCACTACCTGACAGTGCACGTTCCCTTCACTTCCTCCCAGCTAGTCTTAAGAATGAAACAGGCATGTTAAGATGGCCATTTCATGCATAACACAGATCTGCAGCGCATTATAACAAAACGCAGGTGTGATGCACCTCACTTTCTTATGCTACTATTATTTTTAAATATTAATATGCCAGTCTGCCTCTGTGGTGTAGTGGTTAGTGTGATTAGCTGCCACCCCCGGAGGTCCAGCATCGATTCCTGGCTCTGCCACAGAATTTGAAATGTAGTACACGAAGACTGGAATGGGGTCCACTTAGCCTCAGGAGTCAAATGAGTCGATTTCTGCCTCGGCCATTATCAAAGTGATTTTCCGTGGTTTCCCACTTCTTCTCTAGGCAAATGCTGGGATGGTACCTAACTTAAGGCCACAGCCGTTTCCTTCCCTCTTCCTTGCTTATCCCTTCTAATCTTCCCATCACCCACAAAGCCCCTATTTAGCGTAGCAGTTGAGGCTGCCTGAGTGAGGTAATGGTCCTTCACCCCGGTAGTATCCCGGACCAAAACGTCTCATGCTCCAGGACACTGCCCTTGAGGCAGTAGAAGTGGGATCCCTTGCTGAGTTTTGGGGAAAACCAAAATAAAAATGCCTTTTTTATTTTCAGTATGAAACATGTTTCACTTTTGCATTTTGACATATTGTCTGCTTCACAACAAACAGACAAATATATAACATCACTGTGTTTGTTCCCTCTCCCACTCTACTGCTTTTGTGCTGACTACTCATTGGACCCGGCATCTATGACATTGTATGGGATGGTACCTAACTTAAGGCCACAGTCGTTTCCTTCCCTCTTCCTTGCTTAACCCTTCTACTCTTCCCATCCCCCACAAAGCCCCTATTTAGCGTAGCAGTTGAGGCTACCTGGGTGAGGTTTTCTTAATCCCACTTCACAGATTACATGAGCGGACATTAGTAGACATATATTTAAGTTCTATTATCCTCCACAGCTCATTCATTTCAGTAGATGCTAGACAAACTCTTGTAATCCAAACAAATCATAATTTTGACTATACAATTCATTAAAGTTCTGTCACATTTTCAGGAGTGGTCAAGACTTGGGTGCCTCATGAGCGCTTACCATCCTGTTCACTGAGAACTCTTCTGACACGGTTCCTTGATATTACAACTCCACCTACCCCTGATTTGTTACAACACCTGGCTAGCATTGCAACCAACCCTGAAGAACAAGAAAAACTCAGTCAACTGGCTACTGTAAGTTCTAAATGATGATGGAATTCAATATTCTGTGTTTTAAAAATTTGAAATCAGATTCTCTTCTCATTAATGTCTGGCTATTGGTAATGAAGTAGGAACAGTTTCCTTTCAACATTCTTAATTTTGTATTTGATCACCACTGATCTTGCAGGAGCCAACAGCTTATGAGGATTGGCGTCACTGGAGATTCCCACATTTGCTGGAAGTACTGGAGGAATTCCCATCAGTATGTCCTTCAGCACCTCTTCTAGTCGCACAGCTGCCTCTACTGCAGCCTCGCTTTTACAGTATCTCCTCATCTCCAAGTGTTTATGCAAAGGAGATCCATATCACTGTGGCAGTTGTAGTCTATAAGACTCAAGGTATGTTCTCGAATATACTCTACATAATTGTGAGATAATGAATTTACAAATTATTACAAGAAAAGAAGGTGAAACTCTTTAAGTTTCGCAGAGAGCTTTACTCCGTGTCTTTAGGAGAAAATCTCGACTGTTCCCCAGGAAGTCTTCTATAATAATGTGGGTTTGAATTTAAGAATATTTTACCATTGGAGAATTGTAGTGGTACGCTCGTTCATCACCAGGTGGCTCGCTGTATGGTGGCACAGAGCTCCTAGCGGGAGCTGACGACAACTTTAAGCCCCAAATGAGATATTCTATCACACTGCGCATGCTTGAGAAGTATCAGAGAGGACATCAGACAAATCAGGGATGAATGTAGTAGAAGAAATAGCAACTAATAAAATAACGAAAGACACCAGGATAGAATAGAACAGAGCTGAAGAATACGTGGTTACCAGCCATTAAGGATTTACATACAGTATGCAGTTTTCTTCCATGTCCTTTCTATATTGTTACAGTATTTTGTATTTTGTTTCGGTGTTTTCCAAATTTGTAAGTTAGTAATCACCTGTTGGTTCACTCCAAACTATGTATTAATGTCATACTTTCATATGTTTGTCTCACATCATTATCATCCACTGCTTTTCTCCACACAGTTTCTTTCCATTCTTCAGTTCTGTTCTATTCTATCCTGGTGTCTTTCATTACTTTTATTTTATTAGTTTCTATTTCTTCTACCAAATTCGGCCCTGATTCATCTGATGTCCTCACTGATACTTCTCAAGCATGCGCAGTATGACAGAACATCTCATTTGGGACTTAATGTTGTCGTCAGCACCGGCTAGGAGTGCTGTGCTAGCATACAGTGAGCCAACTGGTGACGAACGACCATACCACTACAGCTCCAACGGTAAAATATTCTTAAATTCAAACCCTCATTATTATAGAAGACTTCCTTGGGAACAGTCAAGCTTTCCTTCTGAAGACGCAGGGCAAAGTTCTCTGTGAAACATAAAGAGATTCACCTTGTTTTCTTGACACGGCATAAACCCAAAAGCCCATATCATATCTACAAGTACAAGCCGTGAAAGCATCAACGTTAACATCAATGTTAAAATTAATACAATATTATGCTCAGGAAGTTATAAATCAACCTTTAGCCAAATAAATGGGTTCAAGCTGTGCATTGCACTCTTCCTTGATGTAGTTGCAGTGGCGGCCGGTCAGTACGTGCTACCGGGCTCCAGCACGTAGCTTGAAACTGTAAGGAATATTATTTATGTACAGTAAAATTATCCTGGTGCCTTTTCGTTTTGAGTACGATATGAATTTGTGTTTTGTGAAAATCAGGACGAGATCCGTCGAACACCTAGCGCCGTTCTCCCGGGGAACAAGGCTCGTGCTCATGTGAAGTGAGCCCTTGCCTGTAGCCTGCAGGAAGTAATACGCAGGCGCAGCCAAGCTTGCAACACTCCCCCTAGCCGGCGGAGTATACCGTAAACCGGGATCAACTTTCACTGATCCCGTCTATAGTTACTTCCTCTCCCGCAAGGGGGTAGAAGTACTCGATGTCTCCTGCTACCTTGATGTTCACGGCCGACTGGATCCCTCGCTGCGCTCCTTAGCTAGCTAGAGCGACGCATCAAGTCGGCCGTGTGATGTTGAACGTGGTAAGCGAGTCTGCCACTAGAGAGTAGCATCGTCTGGGCTCGAAAGTAAAGCGTAAGCGGAGGCAATTTATCTCACACATGCTTATTAAAATATCCATCTTCCTTTTGTGTCAAAAATAAGGAATTCGTAGGTGAGTCAAAGAATCTTTGAGTGACCATAAATGTGATCCCGCATTACAATGTAATTTACTCTGGTGAAATGAAATAGCGTATGACTTTTAGTGCCGGAAGTATCCGAGGACATGTTCGACTCGCCAGATGCAGGTCTTTTGATTTGACGCCCGTAGGCGACCTGCGAGTCGTGATGAGGATGAAATGATGATGAAGACAACACATACACCCAATGATGGTTAAAATTCCAGACCCAGCCGGGAATTGAACCCGGGATCCCTGTGACCAAAGGCCAGCGCGCTAACCATTTAGCCATGGAGCCGGACATTTACTCTGGTAATAGGGGAGGTCTCAATGAATCAGTCGGCAGCTCTTTCAGTTGCTTTGTGCGGTTTTTAATCTCGCGGTTATATTACTGGTGCGTGTTTTTTCTGTCATTGTGTTAGTGCTCAAGTTTATACGGAGATTTATCAAATTATTTATCCACTGCAGTGTATATAAAGTGAAATTAAATTAGTGTTCTTAGTGGGGATCTATATTCCCACGATTCTATTTGCACTGATGTAAGTTGCGCCATTAGGTTAGTAAAAACAATATTTCTCGAATGGATTATTTATCTCGTAGACAGTTGTCGAAGAATTCATCTGCTTCCAAATTAATGTTGTTTTTGTTTGTTCTGAGTTATAAATTGTGAGAAAAGTTGTATTGTTATTATTATTATTATTATTATTATTATTATTATTATTATTATTATTATTATTATTATTATTATTATTACCAAGTTTGAAGTATGCGTTGTTCATCATGGCAATATGCAGATTTAAAACAGCGTATTTAGCTTGTTTTTTGTAGCACGTAGGACGATTTTTTCACGAGCCGCCACTGTGTAGTTGATTAAATCATAAATTGATAAGCTTTCCCAAAAAGTTATGGAAGACAAGCTGAAACTGCATAGCCAACAGTGTGAATCATTTCAGGCTATGGATATTTATTCGGGGATGAGTTTATAAGGTATTCTAGTAGGAAGAAGCATTTCAGAACATTTCCCTGAGAACAATGACCAGGCAAAAGAATTACATACATGGTAACTATATTTTATTCTTCACCATGTGAAGAGTTGTAAATGGAATGAAATGAATGTAGTAATAGGGAATAGCTGATTATCTATAGGATATACGTAGCTGATTTCTTGCAATGTAAATGGTGGCAACAGACTTTTCTTTTGGAGACCTGTTTTCCAGGAAACCTATAAAAGGGAAGCTTTTACCTAAGGCATGCCTGGGGGATGCCAGTCCAAAGCCCAGATAAATGGGGACAGTGAATGGCTGATATTTTGGTCTTAAATTATTTAAGGAAGCCAGCAGCCTTTCTGCTACTGGCAAGTCTTATTCTTGAACTGGGAAATGCAAGGGCAACTTCCCAACACCTTGAAACAAGGAGAGTTTCTAGTACTCTGTACTGCAGTTTAGACAGTTAAGGAGCCAGTAAACAACAACCAGACTGTCCTAATGGATAAACCCCTAAAGGAGGACAGAAGACAGAAAAGAACACATAATTATCTTGAAAGAGGCCAAGGCTCTCAGAAGGCCATCAGTGAATATTTACTTGTTTATCTAAGACAAACCACAATATCAGTCCGGCTCCATGGCTAAATGGTTAGCGTGCTGGCCTTTGGTCACTGGGGTCCTGGGTTTGATTCCCAGCAGGGTCAGAAATTTTAACCATAACTGGTTAATTTCGCTGGCACGGGGGCTGGATGTATGTGTCGTCTTCATCCTCATTTCATCCTCATCATGACGCGCAGGTCGCCTATGGGAGTCAAATCAGAAAACCTGCATCTGGTGAGCCGAACTTGTCCTCGGACAATCCCAGCACTAAAAGCCATACGCCATTTCACCACAATATCAGATATAAATAGATCAGTCAATCTAAACCTTACACTCTTGAAAAGAATTTAAAAGGAACAGGTTCTGACTGACACCTACATAATATGTACGGTAGTGTAACAAACAAGTACCTGTAAATGATATAAAGGTTTGATTTTCACAGATGGAGAAGGGCCATTGCATTATGGTGTCTGCTCTAACTACCTACGTGACATGCAAGAAAATGACCATATATACCTCTTTGTGCGAAGGTGAGTTACATAATTGTTTCTTTCTTAATGATTTCTTTATTTGTATTGCCCAGTAGTCAGAAAAAAGGAACGCAGTGTTGGGTAGCAGCTGGAGAGGAATAAGATCATACCATTTTCATCTCTAAAATGTAGTTCTGCTTTGCATTGCAAATAACATACTCTGAATAACATTTTCATCTAGGATATGGAATTGTAAAACCATTACTGGTATTTCAAAACATAGAATAATAAACTATGTAATCTATGGGACTGTTCATATTAATTTCTTGCTATCACATCCTCTGAAGTAAAGGAACAGGTCTGTAAAACACTGCTGAGAAATCATCCAATACTACACATAACAAACAGAAATCATGTTTCTCTTTCTCCTTTATGCACCATATACAAAAGCCTGTATACACTCATTTTATTAAAACTGTCTTTTCAAGTAAGGAAGCCAAAACTGTGCCTTAAGGATTAGAAAGCTACCAGAGACCTTATAAATGACTCATAATTGTAATTTTTTTTTTTTTTTAGTTCCTGAATGATTCTCAGAAGTAAAATACAAAATTTCCTAATTTTAACAATCTTCTAGAACAAACTCTTTCCTTCACTTGAAAGGAATATTATAACAACACTGTAATGTCATTTGGAAGTGTGATTTTGCACTTTAAGCAGAAATTTTAAAAATCAGTGGTAGGGGTATAACCCAGGGTATTGCAAAAATTTCCAGTGGTGTGTGTTTTATGGATACAAAAATGGAATGGGTGATCAGCTATCTTACATTTTCTTACTAACAGAAGTAAGCAAATACATACTCAAATAGCAAACCTAGATATGAAAAGTCTACATTGGCTTATGAAAGAATTTTCAGCATTTTTTAACTCTTAATGGCGTGCATAAATTATGTTTATGTAATGTTCAGAAATCAGTGTACTTTGTTTTATATGTGAAGCTGATGACCTAGGTATTAATATTCTTAATATTTAAACAATCACCAACAATTACTAAATAATGAATAAATTTAAGAACTTTAGTTAATTGCAAAATTGAGGGTTTTTCAATATTTGATCAATTGTGTACAACTTTTGAAATAATGCTACGATGATCCAACTGCCTGCTTTCATTTTGCATTGAGATCTCCCATGACAGTAGATACTCACAGAAATTTTAAAAGCTGAAGCAAAAATAAGATTAAATTATCCACAGCTTAATAAAATCTGATAGAATCCAAGCAATGTAGTCAAAACTGGGAAAGGAAAAATGTTTAAAAATAAAGGAGGCAGAGAATTTTTTTCCTTAGTGAAAATCAAATAATCATGAATATGTCTTTAATAGGTTGACAACCGAGCTGGATAACTGCAGTCGCTTAAGTGTGGCCAGTATCCAGTATTCGGGAGATAGAAGGTTCGAATCCCACTACCGGCAGCCCTGAAAATGGTTTTCCGTGGTTTCCCATTTTCACACCAGGCAAATGCTGGGGCTGTACCTTAATTAAGGCCATGGCTGCTTCCTTCCCACTCCTAGCCATTTCCTGTCCCATCGTCGCCATAAGACCTATCTGTGTCGGTGCAACGTAAAGCAACTAGCAAAAAAAAGAAAAAATAGAAAGTAGGTTGATAACATTCTATTTATACATTTCCTATTGAAATCTATTAGTGCCCTCTATTTCAAAACATTCTATTTATACAGATCCTAATTTGGTGACCAAAGCCTTTGGTAACAACTAATGTGACATCACTTCCGTCACACATTTTGTCAGGGAACATCACACAAATTTTCAAATGATCCCCAGCCATAAGATATATTCATGCCAAAGACAAGTTCTCTGTTCTGGTTTAATTAAATTGCTTAATATATCTTCCCTGTGGCTCTTGTCTACCAAGTTCGGGTTATTTTCATCTTCTGTATTTCAAATATAGACCAGTAATATTTTTTACTGCCAAAATCCACTCAGATATTTGAGTGACCAGAATACAGAAGAAGTGGAAGCCTCATTGGTGTACGCGGCGAGATTATCATAATTATTATGTATAATACTTTATTTCACTCTCATTTTTCCCTATAAATTTTGGAATCACAGATGAAGAGTGCAACTGCTTGTAATTCTAAATATTCATTAATAACCATTAATTGGTTATAAACATAAATCCTACATCTAGTCTTAACACATACTACATTCCTAGTCTTTAGTTATCATAGATTTTTCACCTTTCTTAGGCTTCTATCCTGTGTCAGAAAGTTCTAGTTTGCAGAAAAGTTTCTACCACATGATAGCATTTGTTGTAGTCTGAGTGTAAATTATAAACAAGCTTCTAATTGAACGGAACTCCTGATTACAACCATTTCTGTAGTCATTACCACAGTGAATCATAAATACATTTCTGGTTCTTTTAAATAAAAGGGTTTGTTTAAAAAAAAAGATGACGTACATCAAGTTTAAGATTGTGAGAAATAATAAGCCAACACCTGTGTTACTATCAGACGAATTCCGTTTATCGGGTAGATTTTCGGGTTCGACATAACATTAGTTTTAATTTCGGCAATCAGGAATGAAAGTTGTGTTTCTTTCTATATGCATCATCACCGAGGAAATACACACAGGTAAGATTTGATGTATTTCATTTCAGCAGCATAAGGACTGCCATTGTTGTTCATTTCTGTGTGTGTTTATTGGTGTCCAGAATGCTTGTTGAATGCTACGCTGAGAAAAATGATCATGTTTGAGAAGGAAGAAATTCATTATTTTACATTTATTCTGTTTTAAAAGGAATATTGCATTCATTTGCATCTTGAATTTGCTTCAAAAATATGAATTTTTAGCATATATAAATAGGAAATTAGACTAGAATAGTTTAAAAAGATTTTTTTTAAAATTACAACATTTGTGCTACACAGTAGACTAGCGAATATGAGTGAAACCATTCAGTAACAAAAGGAGAAGATAGTAATAATAATAATAATAATAATAATAATAATAATAATAATAATAATAATAATAATAATAATACTGAGCTCGATAGCTGCAGTCGCTTAAGTGCGGCCAGTATCCAGTATTCGGGAGATAGGTGGTTTGAACCCCACTGTCGGCAGCCCTGAAGATGGTTTTCCGTGGTTTCTCATTTTCACACCAGGCAAATGCTGGGGCTGTACCTTAATTAAGGCCACGGCCGCTTCCTTCCCAGTCCTAGCCCTTTCCTTTCCCATCATCGCCATAAGACCTATCTGTGTCGGTGTGACGTAAAGCCAATAGCAAAAAAAATTAATAATAATAATAATGTGATTGGTTTCACATCCCACTAACTACTACTACAGAATTTGGAGATGCCAAGGTGCCAGAATTTTGTTCCACAGGAGTTCTTTTACATGTCACTAAGTCTATCGACATGAGGCTGACATATTTCAGCACCTTCAAATACCAGCAGACAAAGCCACGATCGAACCTGCAATGTTGCATACGTAGATGTTCACAGTAGATTATATTATGACATGAGAAGCATAACATTGTATGGAATGAAACTCGATGTAATTAATGCTAAAAGGAAGAGAACAGTAGCCTTTAAAATGTGGTACTACAGGGGAAAATCACATCACAAATAAAGGAGGTAGACTATTGTACCAGCACTGAATAATGTTAGAGATAAGAGAATAAATTGGTAACACTGGATCAGGGGAAGAGGCAGGTTGAAATGACATTCTTTAAGACATGTTTTGTTCCATTAGTTTTGGTGGAAATCAGGTGGAGAAAGAAAAAATATGTAGACTTGAAAAGGCCTACAAAGGATAGGGCTCTTGTAAGACTGTATTGAACCACTCAATGGTCTGATAACCTGAACAACAGCACTAACCTTTTCACTGTTATAAATGTATGGTTACCCATCATGCTAATGTTATTTCATCTTGATAAGGACTATCAAAAAGTAGTTGAAATATTAACATGTTATCAATGTCAATATGACCTATTATCTCAAATGCAATCCATCAACTGTCAGCTATCACTGGCCATGAAATCCTAAAGCCAGTATCCACCCTGTATTTCATCTTCTCTTTTTAAACATTTATCCTACTGGTGTATGGTCTGCTTCATGGATCAAGGAACACCATTTCCCACAATCGAGAACATAATTACACTGTACGTGGAGTGTTCTTATGTTGGCATTAATGGCATCCTGCCATCGTTGTTTTGTCTTCCAATCGGTCGAGTTCCACTGACTTGAAGGTGGTAGGCAGTATTGGCAACGATGCGAGGTGCTGCAGCCATGATGTGGCCATACCATTGGAGACGTCTCTGACACATTTTTTATTTATTGGAGCAATGCCAATCTTTCTCCTAATAGCATCATTTGTAATGAGGTCGAGGTGAGAGATTCTCATCGACCAACGAAACATACGCATCTCCATAACACATAGTTGATGCTGCACTCGTAACTGGCCAGCACTCAGCTCCATAGACAGTGACTGGATGAACAACTGTATGGTAGACTTTTGACTTCACGCATATTGGCATTCTCTTGTCACAAAGCACTCCCATTACCTCCCTCCATTGCATCCATCCAGCGTTTATCCTTGCTCACACTTCATTAATGTTGGTGTTACTACATAAATGAAATCCTAAGTAACGGAAAGTATCAGTCTTCAGTAGGTTGACTTCCCTGACTTCAATATCACCGTCACTCTGATTTGGAAGGTACTCTGTTCTCTTGATGTTAAGATGAAGACCAAATCTGCTGAGACCTGTGCACTATATTACTCATTGAAATTTATTTATTGACCATAATGAATAGGAAGAAATGGTATCTAATCACTTCCCATTCAATTTATATTCTTTCGCTTAAAATTGCCTCTCTTTGGACATTTGTTTATTTTTTTTTATTTTTTTTTATTTCTTCTTATATTGCTTAAAGTTACAAAAAAAAGGGCTATCTTGAATCTTGTCAGTGTTGCAAGCATGATTTGGTATATTAATATTATCTGTGTATGTACTTCTGCTTTAATGTTAGTTATGGATGTAAGGCCCGTGGTCAGGATTTCACACTATGCCAGAGAAGTGAAGTCCAATGGATGAGTGGGCATGCATGTGCTTTTTTTTTTTTTTTTCTTCAGGCTGGAGAACAGAATAATACTTAGTATGTAATGTTTGCTAATTTTAGTTCAGTTTATATAGTACTGACAGTCCTAATACAGCAGTGCTTTGTATTGTTGGCTGCTCATCAATATTAAAGCATTCCTCACCAAGCATTGTGACAACATAGTGAGTACCTTAAGTATATTCATAAACACTTAAGCAAACCAAGTCAGTCATTTATTTGATTGGCTTCTTAAAACTCAATGAGCAACAATTATTTTTAATGTGATATTTTAGTCTAGGAAAGAATATCACATGAAGTTCTTCAAATTCTTAGCAGTTCAGAGTCCTGCTTACAGTTGGATATATTGCCCAGTAGCGGACATTAATGTGCAGTAGTGGTGCTAGTGGTTATTATTGTTTTAAGAGGAAGTAGGACTAGGTAAAATGGAATGGGTCCAACACTTCAAAAAATGAAGGTATCGGCCAAAGAAAGACAAGGGCGTGAACGGTGCGAAAATAAATGACTCCCTAGGCCTTGTAAAGTCCGGCCCCATCGTGTAGGGGCAACGTGTCTGCCTATCAACTGGTGGCCCCGGGTTCGATTCCCGGCTGGGTCAGGGGTTTTTAATTGTAAATGATTAATATCCCTGTCCTGGGGACTGGGTGTTTGTGCCATCCTTAATGCTCATTTCCTCACAATGAAGACTCTACATTTCCGCAATTCCAATTACACGCAGATTCATATCGTATGGTGCAGTAGGGGCAAAAGATCTCTATAGGTCAATGCCCCGAACAAATAGTATTTTTTTTTTAAAGGCCTCATAAACCTAGTACCATCAGGATCAGAAAGAAACAAGAGCTGACCAATGGAGGCTGGATGGGATAGATGCAAGTGGGAATCCTGGCATAAGTAAGTGGAGACAATGCCAGGACTCAGCTTAGGGTCAACCCACACTCCCAAGTTTTTGCTAGGGGCTTTACGTCGTACCGTCACAGATAGGTCTTATGGCGACGATGGAATAGGAAAGGCCTAGGAGTTGGAAGGAAGCGGCCATGGCCTTAATTAAGGTACAGCCCCAGCATTTTCCTGGTGTGAAAATGGGAAACCACAGAAAACCATTTTCAGGGCTGCCGATAGTGGGATTCGAACCTACTATCTCCCGGATGCAAGCTCACAGCCGCGCGCCTCTACGCGCACGGCCAACTCGCCCGGTACACTCCCAAGTTTAGAGCCCCTGAGGCCTCTTTTAGTCACCGCTTATGACAAGCAGGGGGCACCGTGGGTGTCATTCTACTGCCCCACCCATAGGGGGATACACTTTAGGCAAACCCTTGACCTTTATTACAGCTCCAACTCTGTGGAGAAGGACTGCCCACCAGGTGTTGGAATGTCTCTGGGGAGAATGGCAGATCATTCTTCCTACAGCACAGTGGCTAGTTAGTGTTGTGGGTCCTTGGAATCTGGAGCAAAATCATTTTATTTCATTCCAGAGAGATGCTCAATAGGATTGAGGTCACGACTTTGGGTTGGTCAGCTCTTACTGTCCACAAATCCCTGCTTTATGGCAAGGAACACTATCATGCTGAAACAGGCAGTGATCTTCTCCAGACAATATGCAACTGGTCAAAATGTCCTTATATTATTTTGCTTTTAACATGTTGGATAGCATTACGAGAGGACCAAGTTCCTTCCATTCCCACACTGTTATGTCAACTACCAATTTCATTGTGGGCATGGTGGGGGCACAGTGATTGTTTTAAGAGGAGATACAACTGGGCAATCATCCTCTCTTAACACTAATCAGAGGGAAAACAGGAAGAGTTCCAATCATTTGAAGAATGAAGGTATCAGCAAAAGAAAGGGAAAGGCCATGAAGTGTGCGAAAATGAAAGACAACGCCAAACCTTATACTGTCAGGGTTGGAAGAGAACAAGTGTTGACCAAGGATGGTCAGGCAGGAAAAATTAAAGTGAGGAGACTGGTATAAGTAAGTGGAAGCAATGCCAGACTCATCAAGAGGCCCCGAGGTTGTCAGCCCATGCTCCAAGTCGAGAGTCCCAGGGATCTCCCTTGCAGCAACCTCTTACAACAGGCAGGAAATACCACACCCCAGTCACAGGGAGGAATCACTGTGAACACTATACAGTCTGTCACGTATTGCTCACCTGGCATTTGCCACACCAAATCCTCCCGTCTCTCACATAATATAGTGGAATCACACATCTCCAATGGCGACACTCTTTAGAACACCGAACATGGTGTTCAGACCTGAAAATTATATTTTGGTACTGATGCGAAGGATCCTGAGAGTATTTCTCCCTTGGGTACCAGTATTTCAACACTTATTTTGGTGAACTGAAATAATGCCTGACTATCTAACCTAATCCTCAGCTTAAATACATACTTCCACAGCTGAAGATATTAGTAGTTCCAAATATGAACCAATAATAAGAGTCTTATTCTTCTTCTACTGCTCTTCCCCACACCGTGAGGTTGCAAATGCGACTGTGTCGCACTTGTGGATTTGGTCCTGGTTGGTTTTTTTTTTTTTTCTGTTGCTAGTGGCTTTATGTCGCCCCGACACAGATAGGTCTTATGGCAACGATGGGATAGGAAAGGCCCGGGAGTTGGAAGGAAGCGGCCATGGCCTTAATTAAGGTACAATCCCAGCATTTGCCTGGTGTAAAAATGGGAAACCATGGAAAACCATCTTCAGGGCTGCCGACAGTGGGATTCAAACCCACTATTTCCCAGATGCAATGGTATTGTTTTACGACTGGATGTCCTTCCTAACGCCAGCCCTACATGAAGTGATGTAATCACCATTGTGTGTTTCTGCTGTAGTTGGTAGTGTGGTGTGTTGTCTAAATATGAAGAAGAGAGTGTTGAGACAAACACAAACACCCAGCCCCGAGCCAGAAGAATTAATCAGACATGATTAAAATCCCCGACCTAATCAGGAATCCAACCCGGGACCCTCTGAACCGAAAGCCTCTATGCTGATCATTCAGCCAAGGAGAAGATGAACCAATAATAACAGTAATTGTGTCCACATAATCTCCTGGATTATGGACTAATAATATCACTTCTGTGATGTAGTTTAAAAATTTAGACAAGACTGGAACAAGGAGGAGAGAGAGGATAAACATAAGATAGGATAGATCTTACTTAATGAGTAAAATGTCTGTAAAAGAAATGGAGAAGTTATTTAATGCTACAAATTGCACTGATATTGCACAATTGCAATGAATTTACTCTTCATATAAGGAAAACAATTAATGGAAGAGGTGATTTAAACAGACTATATTTAAACTTTAATCAAAATTTGCAACACTCTCTGACTCCTTTGCCATCATATTTCACAATATATCAGTCTCTTTCAAATTCCCAGTATGAGAGCAACTTTTCTATTTCTAATAATATTGCCTAAACTGAGCTCAAGCATGTCTTCTAGGATTTTGCATTGCATGCTTATCTTTGCTCTTTTCTTTGTTCACTAACTACTTCTTTCCATGTTATTCTCTTTAACAGGTGATCATCTTTTCCTTCATACCATGTATCCCCTACTACACTACCCTCTTTCCTTTGATTTATTCACAACATTGTTCATGGTTTTCTGTTTGGTCCTAGTGTCTTCTATTCAACAGTGTTGGAACATATAAATCTCTTCCATGCAGCATTAATTCTTCTTTGTCACATATACCCAGGAATTCTAAATCATGCATAATACGTCATCTAACCTCCTTACGGACTCTGGTTTTAAGTTTCCTAGATATTAGTGTTCTCTTTTCCCAGTTCATAAAAGAAATTTTTAAAATAGCAACGCTAAACGTACGTCTCAGTTTGAGTTACCAGCTTTATAGAGTAGTTAGTAAGGCATCATAAACATCATAACGTTTCAGATGAGGTTATCAATATTGACCCCCCCCACAAAAGATGCATGTGCTTGGTTCACTCAGAAGGATGTCAGGAGCTCAAAATGTTTAGAAACAAAATTTCAATTTCTGGAGGCAT
Organism: Anabrus simplex; assembly: GCF_040414725.1. Lineage (NCBI taxonomy): Eukaryota > Metazoa > Arthropoda > Insecta > Orthoptera > Tettigoniidae > Anabrus > Anabrus simplex. The sequence continues at coordinate 207,510,013 of NC_090272.1, forward strand.
TTGGCTCTGAGGTTCATTCAGCCTACAGCAAAAATAAGTACCAGGGCAAAGGCAAGCAGTGGTGGTGGTGATGGTGATTATTGTTTTAAGAGGAAGTACAACTGGGCAATCATCCTCTATATAACACTTATCAGACAGGAAAAATGGAAGGGATCTGACACTTTGAAAAATGAAGGTAAAGGTCAAAGGAAGACAAGGGCCATGATGAACATGGAAATGAAAGACTCCGTAGGCCTCCATATATAATACCGTCAGAGTTGGAAAAGAACAAAAGGTGACCAAGGGATGTCAGATAGGATAGAGGAAAGTGAGGAGTCTGACATAAGTAAATGGAAGCAATGCCAGGACTCAGCTAAGGACCCCCTGATCGCCAACCCACACTCCCAAGTTAAGAGCCCCTAGGGCTCTTTTAGTTGCCTCTTACGACAAGCAGGGGATACTGTGGATGTATTCTACTGCCCCCATCCATGGGGGCGAACAAAGGCAAGCAGGCATAGAGCTAACCATTCTGTCTTACTCAGTGCCAGACAATCTGGAATGAAAATCAGCCCCATAAACTGAGAAGTTAGTTGGTAGTAATTAAAGGAGAAGTTCAAATAGATAACCATCCAATCTTGACTCTTATTAGGAGAGAGAGAGAGAGTTGATTGAGGGAGACAGGAAAGATGAAAGCAAGGAGCCTAACACAACTAAGTGGAAACAATTCCCGACTCAGCTAAGGGAACCGTGGTCGCCAAGCCACACTCCCAAGTTGAAAGCCCCATATCCCGCTTTCAGTCGGCTCTTACAACACGTAAGATTGCCCCCAACCACAAGGGGTAGACAACCTAGGCCTAAAAATCTTAAAACAGTTGAGGTCGGAAGAGAACAAAAGTTAACTAAGAGATCCTGGAAATGAAAGATGAACTGGGACAAGTAAGGCCTCATGGTCATCAACACACACTTCCAAGCTGAGAACCTTACGGAGTAGCTCTTTTAGTTACCTGGTGTGACAGACAGTGATACCATGGATATATTGTAGGTGCTCACCCACAAGGAGAAATCTCAAGATCGAGAAGACCTTCTCTGCTTTCTGTTTATCTTCACCCTTTAGACCATGTACCATTATGTATTCGCTACTTTCAATATCACCGCTTAGTTATCGAGGGTCCATTCAGAAAAACGTGGCCATCTATCTGTAGGTGGTGATGGTGATTATTGTTTCAAGAGGAAGTACAACTAGTCAATCATCCTCTATATAACACTAATCAGAGAGAAAAAACTAAATAAGTCCAACACTTTGAAAAATGAAGGTATCAGCAAAAGAAAGACAAGGGTCACAAAGGGCATTAAAATGAAAGACTCCCAAAGTCTCGCATGCTCTAATATCATCAGGGCCAGAACAGGAGTTAACCAAGCGAGGTCGGATAGGATAGATGAACGAGAGGAGCATAACACAAGTAAGTGGAAGCAACATCAGAACTCGGCTAATAGCCCTTTGGTCACCAACCTATGCTCCAAAGTCGAGAGCGCCTACAGCCTCTTTTAGTCACCTTTTATGACAGGCAGAGGGAACCATAGGTGTTATTCTACCTCCCCCCACCCAGAGAGGAGGCCCATAGCACCACTGAGTTTAGGTTTGGTGGTTTCAACACAGGTCTAACTACAAAAACTTTAATTTAAATGCACATGAAACCCTAAATCCTAACATTATACCTTCAAGTGTTTATTTAGGTCAGGTACCAATCAAATTAGCCTGGTAGTAAATTACACCTTCTTACACAAACACACATTTTCATTTATTCATCATTGGTTTCAAAATTCTAATTGTACATTTTACCACTATGAACTTCAGCAAAATATTTACAAACTGTCAAGCTACCCAACACTGCACTGAAAGAATCTGAGATGTCTCCTTCATCAAATTCCAAGTATTTCCTTCCTCTTGAAGTCAATACCTTTAACTAGCATAATCTACAATGGTTTGATACCGCATACTTTGTTTTAGTGCTCCAAGCTTCTACCTCCCATCGGACTTAAGCCGGCCTGTTATTATGGTAGGACCTGGAACTGGAATTGCGCCATTCAGAGGTTTCTGGCAGCATCGAATGGCCCAGATTCAAGCTAATACACAAGGTAAGGAGATATTTGTGTTATAAATAAATTAAGCTGATTGCAGAATATCAGATTGGCCTGTATAGAATTTCCAGTTTGCTTCTTCTTCATTAGTTTCTAAACTCTGCACCCTAGACTAAAATAAAATAAAATAAAATAGAACAATTTTATTGTAACTAATCAACAGATGGGTGTAAATGACAAAGACAATTTTACTGTAAAGTGTTTTAATCCTTTTTGTACATATAAACAAAATACTGTAATGTTTTTCTCTATATCAGTGCTGAACGCTATAGTCTATAAATTATTACATTGTTTTAAAGCTATTAAATGTATGGTAACTATTACTCATATATGTTTCGGGAGACACCACTCCCTTCAAAATAACTGTATAACTTACAAATTTGATAATATATTGACAGGGCAGACCCAACTATCACCTGTGATATTCTGTAAGTTTAGTAGGACAAAAATTGGTCAGATATGTTCATTCTGATATATTAGATCTCGGAATGTGATGGTTACTTTACACACCATTAGCAGAGCCTTCTGCATATTTAACATTCAAAGCTTCTGCAACTATTGTGGTCATGCCATTATTAAAAAGGGACAACATGGGACCAAGATGTGCCAATGGAAGCAAAGGATACTATGTACAAGATGTATTATGTACCCATAACAACTTACGGAGCAGAAACTTGGACAATTACAAAGAAGGATGAGAGTCGAATACAGGCAGCCAAAATTAAATTCTTGAGGAGTATGATACAGAAGAGTAGAAGAGACAAAATAAGGAATGAGAAAATCTGGGAAGAAATTGGAGTGGAAAAAATGAATGATAGAATAGAGAAGAGCCGACTAAGATGGTTTGGGCACATAAAGCGAATGAGCGACGAAAGAATGCTAAAAAAGGTGATGGAAATGCAAATCCAAGGAAGGAGAGGCCGTGGACGACCACGATTGAGATGGAAGGATACCATCCAACGCAGCATTATAGAAAGAAACCTGGACTGGGACACAGTGTTGGAGGAGGAGTGGTGGAAAGATCAAAGAAAGTGGAGAGGAACCATATTTGCCCCTACCCGGCTACAGCTGGATAAAGGGAAATGATGATGATGATGATGAACATGGGACCGGAAATATAAAGAGACATTTAGCATCCCGTTTGATTTTCATGGGAACATTGGAACGACAGTCAAAAGAAAGGGAAGTCCCATTAAAAATGGGATGTCTGGTCACCCTACTATAGCTTTCGATGGACACATTTCACTTGTGACCGCACTTCCAAACTGTCTCTTTTCAGTCGCAATTATTTGCACAGCCTGTTTTCAATTTCTGAAAAGTTTGCTTTATGTCCACAACATGCCTGGCCGTTACTGTTTGTATGTTCAAGATGAACTTTATTTTTCTCCCATCACATACTGCAACTTCATACTTTCATGATATGTATATGGCATGCTTCTAGCTTGTGATGGAAACAGCACTGCCAACAGAGTAGGCAGAAAAATACAAACTTCTAGATTTCTGTATGTCAGGAACACTATACCAAACGTGATGAAAATAATATCTGCACCCTAACATTTCACCCCCAGATTCTGAAAATAATATACAGGGATTATTTGTGTATATGGTAGTTATCCCAATACTACCTAGAGCATAGCACAATAGCACAGTCATCTTGAGAAGATTGCAGGAGTCTCAAGCTTCATGACATCTATCTTAGGAGTCTCAAGTGAGAATATTTTACTCCCTAATGTTCCTACTAGTGATATTTTGTACTTTTATCCAAGTCTATACTTGGTTAATAAGTTTTTCTTTACAAATTGCTTCATAAGCATTTTCTCTTCCTAAAAATATTTTCATCCCAATAGTTCTTTTTTAAAATTTATTATTGTTCAGGTTAATAAGTCCCCATCACTATTACTTATATTCATTTACTTATATTCTTTACTTATTTTTACTTATAATCATTTTCTTCAATTTTCCAGGTACAATTGAATTTGGCAAAATGTGGTTGTTCTTTGGATGTCGCTCCAATGCCCTGGACTTATACAGAGATGAGAAAGCAACAATGGTAAAAGAGAAAGTTCTTGACAAAGTTTTCTTAGCTCTGTCAAGAGAACCAAATATTCCAAAGGTAAGAAAAGAACTAAAAATATTGTTTCTAAACAATATTTTACCAAAGAATTCCTGAGTGCTAAATTAAATATTCAAACTAATATGCTAAATTTCTTTTAATGAATTTCTATGGTGTGAATAAAAACACAAATAACACTGCACTGTCGTGGTCATGGTGATTATTGTTTTAAGAGTAAGTACAGCTAGGCAACCATCCTCTATATAACTGAAAGACTTCCTAGGCTTCGCATGCTCTAATACTGTCAGGGTCGGAAAAGAACAAGAGTTCACCAAGGGAGATCAGATAGGATAGATGAAAGTGAGGAGCCTAGCACAAGTAAGTGGAAGCAATGCCAGGGCTCAGCTAAGGGCCCCATGATCGCCAATCCAGGTTCCAAGTTGAGAGCCCCTGGAGCAACCCCCCGCCCAAGCTGCATTGCATGCCCTTATGTGGTTCAGAATGGTGTCAAACAGCCTTTGGATCCTCTCCTGAGGCAAGTTCGTCCACAGTTGTTGCAGCTGTCCCTCCAGATCCTGTGGGTTGGTACTGGGACAAAGTCCCCTTCCAATTTCATCCCACACGTGTTCCATTATGGAGAGCTGGGGATCTTGCTGACAACGGGAGAACCTCAACATGCTCTGGGCAGTCCACAGACACACGTGCTGCATGTGGATGTGTATTATATTGTTGGAACACTGTCCCAGGTGCTGTGCCATAAGGGGTAGGATGTATGGTGGTGGTGATTGGTGGTGATTATTGTTTTAAGAGGAAGTACAACGAGGCAACCATCCTCTATATAACACTAATCAGAGAGAAAAAATGGAAGGGGTCCGACACTTTGACAAATGAAGGTATTGGCCAAAGGAAGACAAGGGCCACGAAGGGCGTGAAAATGAAAGACACCCTAGCCCTCGCAAACCTAATAGCGTCGGGGTCGGAAAAGAACAAGAGTTGACCAAGAGAGGTCAGATAGGATAGATGAAAGTGAGGAGTCTGGCACAAGTAAGTGGAAGCAATGCCAGGACTCAGCTGAGGGCCCCGTGGTTGCCAACCCACGCTCCAAAGTTCAGAGTCCCCGAGGCCCCTTTTAGTCGCCTCCTACGACAGGCAAGGGATACCGTGGGTGTTATTCTACCGCCCCCACCCACAGGGGGAGTAGGATGTATGGGCGCAGAATGTCTGTGACGTATCGCTGTGTGTCCCACAGTATGGGCAGGATCTGCCCTCTGCCTTCGATGCTGACAAACGTGCACACGATGGTCAGTGGAGGTTATGGAGAAGTGGGACTCATCACTGAACATGATGCAATGCCAGTTGTCCTCTGTCTTTGCCTCCCAGGCAAGGCACCACTCCAAGCGCAGGTGTTGGTGTTCTCGTGCCAATGGCAACTGACGCATGGGGCGGTAAGGACCCCAATCCGGTGGATGCGAGTCACCAAGACATTGTGCAGGAACTCACAGGATGTAGTAGAGTCTCCAGTACATGTTCATGGATGGCGAGTGCCAAAGTTATGGGATCTGCAATGCTTTGCGCACCATAAGACGGTCCTCCCTTGGGGTGGTGTTTCTTGGTCGACCCAAACCTGCAAGATGTGACTGGGTGCTCTCATTTGCCCACTGAGTCGAACATCAAGCCACTGTGACATCTGAATGGCCCACATGCCTGGTAATTGCACGATATGACTAACCAGCATCATGCAGTCCCACAATGTGACATATTTTAAGTGCTGTCAGTTGGTGGATAGGTTGTCTAATGCATCTGTGAGGCATTGTGGGTGCTTCATACTGTACGTAGTCCCCTCTGCATGTCTTGCTTAACTGTCTGCCGCACAGCAGTTGACTGGTAAGAACTTATCAACAACAGGGCGATACCATCACAAATGCACTCTGATGGGCGTACTACACATTACAGATCCTTGTAAATCTAATCATTTACTCACACATCAATGGCATGCATGTATACCAAAACGGGATAATATTGGACCACTCTTTCTGTGTGCTTAACATTTTTTGTCAGGCAGTGCAGCATATAAAGATAGAAACTAAGATGAAAACACATATTACAAAATCAAATCAAAAATCAATAATAATAATAATAATAATAATAATAATAATAATAATAATAATAATAATAATAATAATAATAATAATAATAAATATGCTAAATACAATGTCAGGCAGTGGTGGTGATTACTATTTTAAGAGAAAGTACAACCAGGCAACCATTCTCTATATAACACTAAACAGAGAGAAAAAATGGAAGGAATCTGACACTTTGAAAAATGAAGATATCAGTCAAAGAAAGACAGTGGCCATGAAGGTCATGAAAATGAAAGACTCTGCATGCCTTGCAATCTAACACTGCCAGGGTCAGAAAAGAACAAGAGTTGACCAAGGGAGGTCGAATAAGATAGATGAAAGTGAGGAGCCTGGCACAAGTACAGTAGGTGGAAGCAATGCTAGGACTCAGCTATGGGCCCTGGGGTCGCCAACCTATGCTCCTAAGTTACCTCGTTGTACTTCCTCTTAAAACAAAAATCACCACCACCACCCCCACCAGCCCCTGGGGCTGTAAGCTGCAGCTACTACTACTGCTGCTGCTGCTGCTGCTGCTGCTGCTACTACTACTACTACTACTACTACTACTACTACTACTACTACTACTACTACTACTGCTACTGCTACTACAAAAACTCATAATAATGTGGCCTCGGTTACATAAGCAGGCATTTTCATTTTATTCCCTCTAGACTGCTGCATGTCAATTTTAACGTTCTGTTTTACTCTACTGCCAACGGCCGTAGCCGTGTTGAAACACCGGATTCCGTGAGATTTTCGAAGTTAACCAACATTGGGCATGGTCATTAGTTAGGTGGGTTGCCACACGCTGTTGGTGGGGGGTAAGGGAATGGAGGAGCGGAAAGGAACTGGCCACCCTACCGCACGTAAACTCTGGCTCAGGAACACCTCTGCGGAGGTTCGGACCTGCCTTCGGGCAGAATAACCCTTACCTTACCCTTTACTCTACCAGATGGCAAAGTAAACCGGATCTCTGTTGGGTGATCTATAGCTTTTAATTAATTTTGTTGGGTAAACAACAGATGTGTCACCAGAGACCTTTTACATGCTGACTGCAAATGACATGTACTGTACTATGGAATGGACTTTTTTCCTGACATTTGAAAATCTGACTACCACTGCCAAGCTTGAACCCATGATCTTGCAATCCAGGGGCTGACACTCTACTATTGATCCTTAGATGGAGCTGCTATAAGCTACCAAGTAACATCAACAACTTTTGACAAAGTGCAGGTCTCTTGCTCATAATCATCTGTTACATCTTTTAAAAATAAGGAAATGAATTACTTCTATTATGTCACAGTTGATGGATCTTTTCTACTGCAATATTTTAAGATATTTGTAGAGAATGGTGGACTCCCCTTCCTCCTCCCAAAATTGTATACTGATGTCAGGATATAAAAATCATTATATTGAAATCATTTATTTTTCTGATGTGCTTGATAATCCCATCTTAAAATGGTTTTATTTTCTTTTGCAGACTTACGTACAAGATCTGATCCGTCAAGAAGCAGCCACCATGTATCAGAAGCTTGTGGTTGAGGGAGGACATTTTTATGTCTGTGGTGACTGTACTATGGCAGAACATGTTTACCAGACACTAAAGGCAATCATACAAGAGCATGGGTCTATGAGTGATGGAGATGTTGAAAGCTACATGCTGAAAATGAGGGTAAGAGAATATGATTCAGTGTTCTTTAGGATTTGTCTGTGTGAACAGTTTAAAATAGTTTAACATATAGAATTTTTGAAACTATTTTCACAGCACACATATAGAAGACTTTATAAATGGTATTCTGGACTATGAAAATGTGTCTAAACATTTTGTACATTAATATATTAAAGTCAAAATGAACTGTTGACTGTGAAATAAGATTGAATTTGATCAGCAGGGTGTTGAGGGTACTTTTGATTCTACAATAGCCTTAAAATAAAAGGTAACAAAAATAATTTCCTTTATTTTTGAATGCATATCAATGAAAGTAAAATCTTCTGAGTATGGTAGTGATGATAGTGATCATTGTTTTCAAGAGGAAATACACATGGCAACCATCCTCTATTAACACTAACTAGAGGGGATAAGATGGAAAGGGTCCAACAGTTCAAACAATTGAAGGTATCAGCCAAAGAAAGACAACGGCCATGAAGAACATGAAAATGAAAGACTTCATAGGATTCACAAAGCTAACACAATCAGGATTGGAAAGGAATAAGGGTTGACCAACAGAGGTTGGACAGGATACATGAAAGTGAGGAGCCAAGAACAAGTAAATGGAAGCAATGCCGGGACTCAGCTGAGGGCCCCATTAATGCCAACCCACGCTCACAAGTTAAGAGCCACTGCAGCTTCTTTTAGTCACCTCTTATGGCAGGCAGGGGTACCATGGGTTTCATTCTACTGCCTACACCCACATGGGTGCAAGTATGATAAGCTTCAAATTTCCAGGGTGTAGATACAGCCGGGCTGAGTGGCTCAGATGGTTGAGGCGCTGGCCTTCTGACCCCAACTTGGCAGGGTCGATCCTAGCCCAGTCTGGTGGCATTTGGCGGTGCTCAAATACGTCAGCCTCATGTTGATAGATTTATTGGCACACAAAAAAATTCCTGCGAGATTAAATTCCAGCATCTTGGCGTCTCTGAAAACCAAAAAAGTAGTTACTGGGATGTAAAGCCAATACCATCGTTATAGTAGATACAGAGAACCTACCAATACACTACTAGACTAGTCAACAAATCTTCCACTGTTGAGTAGCAAGGATGATAAAATAGTTTTAAAATTAAACAGAGTAACTTAATAAGGTTAAGGTACCTAATAATATACTGTACTCTGAACAAAGTCGCACATGTCTGATATCTGTAAACTGGATAAGGAAAACAACATGTAATGGTAAAGAGACCTTTTCTTTAATGCCAACATCCATTACATAGCGATGATAAAGATTTACATTAATAAGTAAAAACTTCACAACAGTTTGATAGTAATCATATTACTTTGTTCATGGGGATGTGCATGAAGGACGCCTGATTGGTTCTACAGAGACGTAGCACTGGAGCTGGTTCACATGGGAGGAACTGGCTCCAAAAACACATTACACACTCACTGTGAGAAGTGGACAGGTGGTGGTGGTGGTGGTGGTGGTGATTACTGTTTTAAGAGGAAGTACAACTAGGTAACCATAAAACTAATCAGAGAGAAAAAAGGGAAGGGATCCGAAACTTTGAAAAATGAAGGTATCAGCCAAAGAAAGACAAGGGCCATGAAGGGCGTGAAAATGAAAGACTCTCTAGCCCTCGGAAACCTAATAGTATCAGGGTTGGAAAAGAACAAGAGTTGACCAAGGTAGGTCGGATAGGATAGATGAAAGTGAGGAGTCTAGCACAAGTAAGCGGAAGCAATACCAGGACTCAGCTAAGGGCCCTGTGGTCGCCAACCCACGCTCCAAAGTTCCAAGCCCTTGGGGCCCCATTTAGTCACCTCTTATGACAGTCAGAGGATACTGTGGGTGTTATTCTAACACCCCCACCCACAGGGGGTAAGAAAAGGGTTCCTAAAGCTGATTGGGGGAGAGGAAACCAAGGAGAAAAGTAGAAAAGGAAAAATAAAGATAATATCTACATTATGCTTGATTGATTTCCGATTTCTGGTAACGAATTGTACTTAGATCTTACCTTAGGAAAAGCCATATCTTCATCGCCTATCATGCTCTAGATGTCCTATCATATGAACTACAGCTCTGTACCTCAATTTCCATAGAAAAACACATCTACAGAGCATAGCCATGTTCATCCGTTCTCACAGGCTTTCCATAGGCCTTCTATAGCATGAGGAAACCTACTTAACTATGCCCTTTTCAGAAGTTGAAATACCAAGCAAGCTGGCCACACGGTCAGGGTCCCGTAGCTGTGAACTGCATTCAGGAGATGATGGGTTCGAATCCCATTGTTGGTAGCCCTGAAGATGGTTTTCGATGGTTTCCCATTTCACACTAGGAAAATGCTGGGGCCATGGCTGCTATATTCCCAATCCTATTCCTTTCCCATCCTTACATCACCAAAAACCTTCATTCATTCAAGGCTTATGCAAAAGGAGAGGGTGTATAAATCTCTGGTTAGACCCTAATTGGAGTATGAATTAAATAAATTAGGAGGATTGCTTCAAAGTATTATAGAGAGGTAAATACAGGGAAACGTGTTTATCTGGGGAGCGGTGATGAGAGTAGATGGAATTAGAAGTTACAAACAGACGACATTCATTTGTTATTGGTAAATTGTACTAGTACTGTAAAGAAAGGAATAGAAAAATTTGAAAGGTGCAAGTGTCCATGGGAAAAGCATCAGATAATTTCACTGGAACATCACTGAAGGGTACAGTGAGTATTCCCGTTTCTTCTTCTATTTTCTCTAAGAATATGAGGGTCGAACGAGAAGTATGACTTGACGCCTTATCTTGATGCACCCATAACTTGTCTGAGTCTATATCATACAGAACCGGGATCCCCGTGTGGTAAATTGGAGCCGGGAGTTCGGTTTGATAGTACAAGGAGTTGATTTTGTCATTTGGAGCAACACAGTGCATAGTTAACTTCCCATTATAACAATGTCCTGTGATAGTCACATATCCAGTGGAAAAGAAAGTCTCCTTATACTGTATTCTGAGTACCTTTTTTTTAAAGTTCATTCCTCATAAGGTAGTATATTGCACGGGGTTTATTGCAGTCACCTAGACAGAAAAGAGCTTTGTCTTAAGTGACTACAAATTTCCATCTTTCTCTTGCCAGGTGATTCTCATACATTTTCCTATTCTTTGTGCACTGTTCTGAAATGGGATCATACAACAACTTGTGAAACCTGTTTTTGTGATGTTTCTCAAAGTTTAAATCCTGGTTGATGATAATGTTAACAGATTTTAAAGAAGTCCCCAACTTATTTGCAATGAATCTTTGTGTGATGGGTTGCTGCCAGAAACAAGGGCCTTGACCATCCTCACAACCTCTGTGGTACAGATTGTAACAAGCCATGGATTAATTTCTTTCCTAGTTTAAATTAGGAGGATTGCTTCAAAGTATTATAGAGAGGTAAATACAGGGAAATGTGGTTATCTGGGGAGTGGTGATGAGAGTAGAGGGAATTAGAAGTTACATACAGATGACATTAATTTGTTATTGGTAAATTGTACTAGTACTGTAAAGAAAGGAATAGAAGTAATTTATTAGATATATGTATTTACGAGGTGGTTGTTGTTTGCTCCCTACAGATAGGATGGTTGCAAGTCTGTCATCTGCTCTTGGTTTTTCTATTCTTTTTTTGGTAGTGAACATGAAAATGACAAACTCCCTAGGCCTCACGAACCTAATATTACTGGGGCTGGGAAAGAACAAGAGTTGAGCACTGAAGGTCAGATAGGATTCATAAAAGAGAGGAGTCTGACACAAGTAAGTGGAAGCAATGCCTGGACTCAGCTAAGAGCCCCATAGCTGCCAACCCATGCTCCAAAGTTAAGAGATCCCTCTGCTTATAGTTGCCTCTTTCAACAAGCAGGAGATACTGTGGATGTTATTCTACCTTTCCAACCCCACATGGGGATCATGTTCATGATCACAGAGTTCCATATCAAGGTGCAAAAGCAGTGGAGATTACTGTTTTTAGAGGAAGTACAACTGGGCAACCAATCTCTATTAACACTTATCAGAGGAAAAAATTGGAAAGAATGTGACACTTTGAATAAAAGAAGGTATTAACCAAAGAAAGACAAGGACCATGAAGGGAGTGAAAATCAAAGACTGCCTAGGCCTCTAATACCGTTGGGGTCTGAAAAAATCAAGAGTTGACCAAGAGAGGTTAGATAGGATAGATAAAAGTTAGGAGCCTGGTGCAAGTGAGCAAAAATAATGCTAGGACTCAGCTAAGGACCCCATGGTCACCAACCCACGTTCCAAAGTTCAGAGCCCCTGGGGCCCCTTTTGGTCACCTCTTAGGATAGGCTGGAGATACCATGGGTGATATTCTACCACCCCCACTAACAGACGTCATCAAGGAGTGAAAAACAATGCCGAATTTCATCTTTCATGCTGTTCAAGTATAGGCCTACTATCTTGCCTCTGAATGCACAGAGAGGACAGTCAAAGCCAATATTTTCCACCACCTGATTTTCTTTTCTGCAGTCATACTAAGGGGATAAGACTGGACTGTCCCAAGCAACCTCTCGGTCAAAGAACAGGACAAACAAACACTCACAGAGGTCCTTATCGGGACCATGAATTTTGTACTATCAGAGAACTTTAATGCTCTTACAGACAAGGTGACTTCCAGTAATTATCTATTCATGCTTACTAACACCTAATTTTATATTATTTCCAATTTTATGAATAACTCCTTGCATCATCTTAGGTGAAAACATAAATCTTGAACAAAAAGATAAGTTTTAAAATGATGTGTTTCCTCTTTTTAAGGATGAAAACCGCTATCATGAAGATATCTTTGGTATCACACTGCGCACAGCAGAAGTGCACAACAGATCCAGGGAGACAGCCAGAATTCGGATGACATCGCAACCATAGAATTATTATTCTGAGTCGTCCATCAGCATGAAGGATGCACAACAGCTTTTAATTTACACTGCATCAGTCTTAAAAAGACGAATGCAGAATTATATACATCTCCTACAAGGAAAGTTGAATCCTCTGCAGCATTGAATGTCCTGAGAGAATATTCTTGAAAAGATTTTTTTTTTTACTCTGATGAAATCTAATTGGAGCCTTTGAATTGTTCTGTTCTATTTTGAGGCTGAACTTAAGTCTTATTCATTATCCTGTATCTTTAACATAATCATTATTATGACCATCTTCTAATAACCATAATTTTTGAAAGAAAGGTGTAGTTTTGTGTTACTTGAAACTTGCTTGTAACACTGATAAGTATTTTCTTCCCTTTACTATTGTTTTATAAATAATAATAAAAACTTGTTTTTAATTCTTATATAATGAGAATATTGTTATGTTCAAAGGTTATAGTTTTTAATGTTGAATGAGATAATGTTAAATATCTTTCAACTACATATCGTGCAGTGTACTTATAACAACTTAAAATGTACAAATTAGTCCCAATTAAATCCTAACAATTCAATTAATTCTTTTGCATAAGACTGTAAATACTATATCAACATATATTTCAGAACAAGAGACCATTACATTATTATAATATACTCAATATGCCAAAATGTATATAGAACAAAATGTTTTATGAATAGTGTTAATTATATATGAGAGATTCTTTCACTAGTTCAATGACTGTGGGCCTTCTTAAATAATGACAAAGAAGTATTTACTGTGATATTGATAACTTTTATCTTATAGTAGATACAATATGATCTATCACAGTTACTCAGTTATTAAAATAGAAATATTGAAAAGCTTGGACAACCAAATAAACAACAAGCTATATTAACAAATGGCCAGCTGGCTTGGCCTTTTTCATCAGCATTAAAACGTATCATAAAAGTTAATCAAAATATGGCATGTGTATTATATCATTGTGCAATGCTGAGATAAAAGTTAACTGAAGACACGGCATGTGCAATATGACATTGTGCAATGTTCAGGTTTCATGATAGCTATACGTATCAATTTCTCAAAATGTATCATTGCTTATTTGTATTCTGGGTGGAAAATTGTAAGAACAAGGCTTGAAGAATTTTAGTTGCTGATAATTATTAATTTTACTCTTGATGTATTATTCTAAAAGTGATCACATTCTTCAGCACTAAATGCATGGTATTACAGATGTAAGAAGCAGCATATTTAAAATGTTAGTGTTACTTAGTTATCTTTCCTGACAAAGACTTTGAATAATAAATTGTGGATATTTTGTCAATATATTCTCTATTTACAATTTTATAAAAGGATGCTATCCTCCTTCCTCTTTCCACCAATATTAATGCTACTCAGTAAAAATCACATCTTCAGATTCAGTATTTAACAGCATGCTCTAATCTTAAAATGTAGAAAAATTCCTCAGAATCATGATAGAAATCTATTTTTAAAATCAGTTTTTAATTTAACCATATGCCTACAAATTTTCAAAGGAGCAAATGGAAAAGATTTTGCCACTGATTTTTGTTGAAAGAAAAGTTGTTCTTTCATACTTTTTAGACTTTATCAAACTTGCATGAAGATACTTACCTTCTATGAAGTTAAAAGGAATTTTGATTCCCTGAAATTCTAAAATTTAATAATGTTTGAAATGCTTATTATAAACATTCTATAGTGAATAATGAAACAGGCAGTATACTTTACTAAATAATAAATAAATATGAGTTAGAGTCTTGAAATATCCACAAAAAAAAATTAAGTAACAAAAGCTGCTCTATTATGCAATCAATTATAACAAAAAATATGTAAATGTTTTCAAAAAACATCTCAGGAAAATTTATTACATTGCAATTATTGTGCCATCAAAAAACATATGGCCAGTTAAAATCATACTGCTCCTTTTATGAGATGCAGTCTATTTGCATTGTGGTTAAAGTATCATGATCTTGGCCATGTATTTTTGACTCAGTGAGCATGGTGAAAAATGGAAATCATATATGTTTGAAAGAACTTGATTGTTGACACAGTATTCAAATGAAGTGTATCCAAGTTTTCACAATAAATTTTTGGAAGATAATTTTACTACTAATAAAAATATACTTCTGATATGTGTACATTATATACTTATTACAAGAAGCAATTCACAAGAAATCTTCTGCAGATGTAATTATTAAATTTCCTTTTAGTTTGTTCCAAAGTACCAATCCTAATCAGATCCCAGAATATAAAGGATAACTTTTTCAGTCATAATTTAATAAGTCTGTTAAATCATCTGGCTGAGAGGATTCGTCATGCTGACCACAGAACACATCGCAATCTGCAGGCCTTTGGGCTGAGCCGTTGTCACTCATTAATCCACAGCCCTTCGGGTCTGTTGCTCTATGGGGTTTGGTTTTGGTTAAATCATCAGCCTGAAGGCTGATTGTATCCCCAAATAGAACCACCAAAGATTCTGAGGTTATAGAGAAACTGCAAAGACCAACGGTGGCATCATAATAAGGCTGCAAGGCAGGATGAGAAGTGAGGTGGTATGGCATTGTTTTCCTCATTGTGCCAGAAATTCTTGCTGCAGCAAGACCAGCACTATGAGTGCCATTCATAACATCTGAACGCACTATTTGTGCTCTGAACATCATGACTCAGCATAGCCATACCTCAGCAGATTCTGAACTGTCCCAACCATAAATGGACTGAGACCTTGGTAGAAGATTGATTTTACTCTGGCCTGTGCCAAAAGACAGATGGAAAAATCCTGCACCCATCACAAAATACCAACAGGCACAATTTAATAATTAGAGACAGAAATGCTTCTGGCCCCAACTTACAACTCTGTAGATTCATGAAATGGTGGGTTCAAACCCTACTGTCAGTGGTCTAAAAATGTTTTGCCTTGGTTTTTCATTTTCACACTAAGCAAATGCCAGGAGCAACTAGAATTGAAAAGATATAGGAAATGGTCTCAATTGATGTTCACTGTCTGACAAAAAAATTGAAGCAGCAAGAAGAAATGGGTGGATGTCAATGTAACTTTGTACACACGTACAATATCCACAGGCATGTAAATGATTCGAGTTTCAATTCTCTGTGACATGTAGAACAGCCACCAGAGGGCATTAGTGTTGTTTGTGTTTAGTGTTGTTACCAGGCCTGGTAGAGTATCTAAGGGGCGTAAACAGTGTCAGATGTTGAGTGATCACTGTGAAGGATGTGGAGGTGCCGTGTACTCATGTGAGACAACGTTATCAGCACCTGACAGAGATTGAAAGGGGTCTCATTGTGAGTCTCCATTTGGCCGGCTAGTGGGATCGTGCAATATTCAGATATGTGAGGGATTCGGATGTGACAGTGGCCTGATGTTGGACTGCATGGGAATGTGAAGGCAGGCATACTCATTGTCAACATTCTGGTCGACCACGTCTGACCACTACAAGAGAGGATCATCGTATTGTACACCAAGCACGTTATAACCCCTTCACAACCATGCCTGCCATTCAAGAACAAGTAATGGATTCCCAGCAACATTCTATGTCGTCCTGCACCATTCATCAGAGACTAGTAGCAGCCAGACTAGAGAATTACAATCCCATGCATAGGCTGCCGTTAACACCACATCATCATTTGGAGTGGTTACCATGACCGAGAAGCAGGGACTGCTGATGAATGGCATTGCATTGTGTAGAAATTAGATGTAGGCATTGTGTAGAGCAATGAATCACGGTTCTGCACTACTCTGGATGATCATCATGTGCGAGTATGGTGGCGACTGGGGAAAGGTCCCATTCTTCCAATGTTTTGGAGAGGCACAGCGGTGTTACTCCTGGCGACAAGGTGTGGGAAGCCATCGGGTATGACTTCAGGTCATGGCTGGTAGTAATTGAGGGAACTCTGACGGCACAACGGTACATCATGGGCTGGGGCTGTACCTTAACTAAGGCCACGGCCGCTTCCTTCCAACTCCTAGGCCTTTCCTATCCCATCGTCGCCATAAGACCTATCTGTGTCGGTGCGACGTAAAGCCCATAGCAAAAAAAAAGGTACATCATGGACATCCTGCATCCTCATGTGCTACCTCTCATTTGACAGTATTGTGGTGCCATTTTTCAACAGGATAATGCTCGTCCACACATGGTGCATGTCTCTATGGACTGTCTGCATGATGGTTAGGTAATCCCATGGCCAGCAAGATCTTTCCCTGATAGAACATGTGTGGGACCAGCTCGGATGTCAACTCCATCCCAGTGCCAGTGTCCAGGATATCAAGGACCTATTACAACAGTTGTGGGTCAGCTTGTCTCAGGAGAGGATACAAGATATTTATGACACCCTTCCCAACTGAATCAGTGCATGCATCCAGGCCAAAGGGGATGCAATGCCATTCTGATAAAGTGGGCTCATACTGCCAAGTTCATTGTAAATTCAACTTGATTTTGTAGTCACTGAAATACTATTACATATCCTATCAATACGTGAAGTCTCATTTTGTTTCCTCCTTCCCTTCCAGGTGTTTCATTCAACTTTTTGGTCAGGCAGTGTACTTTAACACATTCTCTTAAGGTGTTTAAGAGCAGCCTATGTGAGAGACCATATCCGAGTTAAGGTGTTTAAGGTTGCGCGATGTAAACGCTGTTTCGAATTTAGAGCTAAATTCGTACAAAGTCGTAGTTCACATCGAAAACCATACTGTAGATGGCATATAAAGCCAGTCGTTGGTATTCTTGTGAGGGTGTGTAGTGAAGTGAGTTATTGTGTCGCGATAACATGACGAGTTACGAACACAGTATACGAAGTGAGGAAATTGAAGACATACTACTGAATGATGATTCTGGTGATGAATTCATCCCTGATTTCAGTGATAGCGAAAGCAATTCCGATGATGATATACCATATTCCGGGCAAAGTAAAATTCAGCACATTCAAATGACTGATATGCATCCGTCTTATTGCTCACCTGCAATCAAGTTCATTCGCCGGGTAGGATTAAATGTTGACATTGAAAATAGCAACGAAATTATGTCTTTCATCAATTTATTTTAAATTATGATTTCCTTGAATATGTATGCCATCCGGCAAACCTTTATGCGGAATAAGTTATTAGTGCAGTACTATGTCCATTCACTAAATAGGCCTATTCTATTTTTCAAACGTGGAAACCGGTCAACGTAAATGAGATGAAAAAGTTTTTAGGACTAATGTTTGTAACTGGAATAATTCAAAAACCAGATCTGAAAATGTACTGGACAGAGGACACTATTTTTGACTTGCCAAATTTTTTGGAAAACCATGGCAATGAACTTTGCACTTTAACGACAGCAGTCATTATGAAGGGAAACCTGATAGGCTATACAAAATTAGGTCAATTCTCAAAAGGCTCAGCGACCAGTTTTCTTACAGTAACATGTAATGTAAAATAGTGCAAAGTAGAGATGAGGGGATTTAAAAAGGCTGGACTGGAGGTTTAAATCACCCACCGAGGAGCTGGTAGTCAACATGTTAATTAAAGCTACAACCTGTATCTTCCCATTTCTAGCCCTTTTTCATCCCATCATAACCAAAAACTTGTGTTAGTGGGATGTTAATCCAGCTAAATGAAAGAAACAACCCAAATATATACATGGAAAATAAGCCAAACAGTTTCTTGCATGCTGCGAGTGGCAATGGTGATTATTGCTGAGGAAGTACAGCTGGGAACCGTCCTCTTTTAAGCTTTTTGATGTGATGTGTCACCTCCAGAGTAACTTGATACAAGTCTTTCTAATATTGATTCTTATGGGTGACCCGTACATCTGGGTGTGTGATGATGATGATGATGATAATGATGATGAGGATGAAGAAGGGAGAGAGTGAATCCCAGTGTAGGCACGTAACTTATTCTTGTCAAATAACACCAAAGGGTCTGCTCAAGGCTTAACAACCTCATCTGATGGATGAATCGCTATCAACAGCACCATATGCTCTCACTCCATATGGACACTGCAGAGGCATTGTGAATTAAAACCAGGCTTTGGCACTCAAATAAGTGATTCAAAATTGTACTCTACCACCTCTCCTACCTTAACGATGAAATTTTGTTTGACCAACAGGACTCAAACCAGCTAACCACGCTCTCAGACCATAAAGTCTTGATGCCTTAACAACCATGGCCACCAGGAAAGCTTCTCTTTACACTAATTAGAGGAGAAAAAGGAAGACGTCTGACCCTTCAAAGAATGAAAGTATAAGCAGAAGAAAGGAAAGGGCAATGAGGGAGTGGTGATCGTGGTGATTAAGAAGGAGGTACAAGTAAAAAAGTGGTGGTGGGGGTGATTATTGTTTTATGAGGAAGTACAACTAGGTAACCATCCTCTAATAACACTAATCAGACAGAAAAATCTTGAAGGGATACGACCCTTCAAAAATGAGGGTATCAGCCACAAAAAAAAAAAAGACTAGGGCCACGAAGGGCATGAAAATGAAAGACTCGCTAGGCATCGATCCCTAATACCGTCAGGGTCAGAAAAGAACAAGAATTGACCAAGGAAGATCAGATAGGATACATGAAAGCGGGGAGTCTGGCACAAGTAAGTGGTAGCAATGCAAGGACTCCACTGAGGGCCCCGTGGTTGCCAGCCCACACTCCCAAATTAAGAGCCACTGGGGACGCTTTTAGTCACCTCTTACGACAGGTAGGGGATACCATGGGTGTCATTCTACTGCCCCCACCACAGGGGTGTACAAGTAGGTAACCATTCTCTTTAACAACACAAATCAGAATGAAAACGAAAATGTGATGATAGTGGTGGTGGAGGAAGTACAAATGGGGCAACCATTCTCTATTTATAAGGGAAATGAAAGAGGTCCAACACTTCAAAGAATGAAGTATCAGCAAAAGAAAGCGAAAGGTCATGGAGGGGGTGAAAATAAAAGACTCGCTAGGCTTTACAAACCTAATACCATCAGGGTCAAAAGTGAACAAGAGTTGACCAACAGAGGTTGGATAGAAAAGATGAAAGTGAGGAGCAGGGTTACCAGATATCTGAAATCAAAATATGGAACAGGTGTGCAATCAAAGCAAACAATGGGCTCGTATTCCACAAGTTGCAAACTTTGTTTCAGAATGATACCTTTATATTAAGTGATGGTGGTGGATGTCTTCTACCTCTTCCACTCACAGGGGGTATACATATAATAGGAATGTATTCAAGGGCTTTATTCTCTTTTGCTTGTTTTGTGGTCTTTTCTTCTAAAACTTCCCTCCTTTTTCCTGTGGCTCCTAGTATTGATCAATTCCCACTTCATGTTTATCCTTAACTTTCTTGTTGCTACTTCTTCTTATACATACCTTTCAAGACGTTTATCCAGTATCCTTGATGTCAATGGCTTGTCATGTATGTATCATTTGTGGGTAAAATTCCAAAAAGATAGGTTAGAGTTCTGACGCGGTGTGGCTCGGACGATGTCACAAGGAATAAATAAGGCTTGCTAATGTCAATGAATTAAGAGATGGCATGGCAAAGGAGTGCATTCTATGTTCGAGAGTCGACAAAACTGGAATTAATTTCTTGCATGTTCTTTAAGTGACAATGACAAGAGTATTGGTCTGGTGATGGTGATTATTGCCAGGTGGTGTAGGGGTAGCGTGTCTGCCTCTTACCTGGAGGCCCCGGGTTCGATTTCCGGCCAGATCAGGGATTTTTACCTGGACCTGAGGGCTGGTTCGAGGTCCACTCAGCCTACATGATTAGAATTGAGGAGCTATCTGACGGTGATATAGCGGCCCCAGTCTAGAAAGCCAAGAATAACGGCCGAGAGGATTCATCGTGCTGACCACATGACACCTCGTAATCTGCAGGCCTTCAGGCTGAGCAGTGGTCGCTTGGTAGGCCAAGGCCCTTCAAGGGCTGTAGTGCCATGGGGTTTGGTTTGGTTTTCGATTGTGATTATTACTTTAAGACAAAGTTCAACCAGGCAACCCTTCTCTATTAATAGACTACTAATCCAAAGGAAAATGGAAGAGGTTCTACGCTTCGAACAACGAAGGTACTGGTACTGACAAAAGAAAGGGAAGGTCATGAAGGGTATGAAAATGAAAGACTCCCTAGGCCCCATAACCCTAATACCATCATGGTCGGAAAAGAACAAGAGTCGACCACAAAAGGTCATATTTGAAAGATGAAGATGAGTTGCCTGACTCAAGCAAGTGAATGCAATGCCAGACTCAGCTAAGAAGCCGATGGTCACCAGCCCACGCTCCCAAGACGAAAGCCCCTGTGTCTCCTATTAGCCTCCTCGTTTGGATAGGTTAGACCTTTGGTCAGAGAGCAAGCACTGAGGGTCTGGCGGAGAAAGCATAGGAAAATGGTGTAAAATGATCAAAAATACCTTCCATGAAGATTGTTTACCTTAGCAACAGTAAAGAGGTGTTGTTTTGAAGTTTGGAAAATAGTTTGAAGTTTATTTGTATCCGCGTGGTGCACTGAGGATTTCTGAGGTCTGAATAACGTTTTTGTTGCGTCAGTGAGTTCTTTTACGAGTTCATGCAGAGTATTCAAGCTGTTCACTTCAGTTCACTAGTGCACTGAGTGAATCATGTGTGCTTCCTATAAATTTGAGATATTGTTTGTGTTCCTCAATCATTATTCATTGTTAGTTATTTGTGGGTACGAAGGCCACCTCCAACAGGGAAGGCGAAACATGTACCACTATTAGTTAACAAATTTATGTAAATCATCCAAGACTAGACTTTGTATTGATTAGGTGGTCTAATAAATAACTTACTGTTATTATTTCAATCCAACAGAGGAGGTGGACATATTTTGAGTGATCAAATTCCGATGAATCAAGAAGTAGAAGTCTCAATGGAAAATGAAACGCTTCAAAGCTTCAAAGTTCAATAACTTCATAATGAACAAACACCCGCTCAACAGAGTAACCAAGTGGATAACAGTTCTAATGTTCAAATAGAAAGGGAATTTTACCCTCTGAATCATTACGGCCCATTTAACGTGTTTGTATAATCAAAAAATAACCAGCATCTTGGTCAGTTACACCCTATGGCACTTCGGCAATATTTTCACGAAAATGCTTTAAATGTGAAATCCATTAGCCTACCCAAAAGGGGAGGTATCGTTTGAAAGTGACATTTACTACTGCCTTGCAAGCTAATCATGTTTTGTGCCATTCCATTCTCGACACATTAAAGTTAAAAGCATATATTCCGTCCTCAAATGTTGCCCTGGTCTGAGACGCTGATTAAAACCTCATGGAAGATAAAATACTCACATGCATACATTCTACCGTTCCCATTAAGTCAGTGCAAAGACTCAACAGACGGGTAGTCAGTAATGAGCACATTGAGTATCTGCCTACAGGGTCTGTCAAAATTAATTTCCGAACCCAGGCTTTGCCACAATATGTATCTCTTTTTAGTGTATATTTACAAGTTGAACAGTTCATTTTTGCACCCATATTATGTCGAAAATACCAACGGTATGTTCACACAGAAAAACAGTGCAAAGCTCAATCTGTCAGATGCAGAAAATGTTCACTTGCACATCCTACCAATCAATGCACCAAACAGTTTAAAAAATGTGCGTGCTGTAAGGGTAGTCATTCAACCGGATCCATCGGATGTCCAGAGCATAAATACCAGCAAGAAATAAATAAAAAAGCGATGAGTACGGATTACCTTGCATTTGAGAAGGCTAAAGCACAAGTTGCGCTACCCATTTACTATCCACAACAGCATCCACACCACTTCCCCACCCTCACCCCTTCCTCCGGAAAATCCTAAAAAATAAAAATTCACCCAAGTGGTAATGCTATCGCCAAGACCCACTCCAACCACTGACTTTAATACGGAGGGATATATGGCAATTTTACGCAATGAACGAATCCCCTCACAGGGGCCAGTCTATCTATCCCATCAGGTAACCCCTACTGAACCTTCCCCTTCTATGAGTATCAGCACTTCAAAATCACAACAGTCAACCATTCTGCATCAGGAAAAAAGTCAACTTTAACGAGAAATTCTAAAAACCATAGGCCTCCTATTACAGAGTAGCAGAGGAGAGGTGCAACTCTCAAATGTTATATATCATTTAAGGGATCGAATAGCTAATATGATGGCATTGTATGATTCGCATTTTACAGTGGAATGCAAGAAGCATAGTTCTTAAAAAATATGAGTTACAATTATTAGTCCACGAAACCTCTTCTAATATCATTATCATTCAGGAAACATGGTTTTCTAGCTCTTCCACAATTCATTTATTGGATTTCAATCTCGAACGACAAGATGGACCAGGTAGTGCTGGTGTAGCGATTTTTATTAGGGTCATAAACGACTTCCTAGGTCTTGCACGCCTAATACCATCGTCGTCAGATTACAAGAACTGGCATGCTGATCTTCCCCACAGATCCCTTTAACTTACAAGTTGGTTTTGACGTTTTTTAAATACCAGTATATTTTTTACATGTTACTGCCAGTAAAGAATGTGGAATTCTCTTTGCAAGAGATATGATTCACCTTGTGTTGCTTTTGTACTACAGTCCAACATAATTCATTACCAATTTGTATAGTTCATCATACAAACACAAACAGCTGTCCTGGATATTTAGTTTACAGTTTCCATAGCGACTATGCTCTTCTGTTTTGAATACAATGTAGCCAACAGACAGCAGATTGAATTAAATGTTAACATTTGATTAAATCTTCACGTGGCAAGTAACCCCCTCTTAATCTTGAGCGTAGATTGATTTTAAATTACCCTATTATTCAATAAAAAAAGAATATAAATAGCATTTTGTTTCTTAAGTATCGACGAAATGATTAGATGGAATATTTCAGAAGCACAGCATTTTCAAATTTGCGTTTCTTAAACGGTATGTCGTTGTAGAACAGCGAAGGGAAACTGTTGCAGATTGTTGGTAGCGCTGAATATTTTGACAGTTGCGTTACGGATCCTGGTGGGACGTATTTCAAACTCGGTTACTGTTAAAATACACAGCAATGCGGTAATGTGTACTGTGTACTGTAGGACTTATAGTTATGGAAAGTTCAGCGAATACCAAAAGACGGTGTTTAGAGCCGTGGGACACAAAGGAATGTATAGCATTTTATGAATTCATTCAAAACAATATTTTTGTTGAACGAGTGTAATATAGCAGAATGTTCCCTGGCGTTGTAAGATGAAGAGTGCGGTGTGTGAGTATAGTAGAAAGGCTAGTACAGTTACAAAGTGTCCTCTATAACATGCAACGAAATGTCGAGTGGCAGGAGAATGATTGATCTTGACGACATGGATACTGGCATGCCTTCATTTGGTGAATGCACAATAGCTGCGATTGATGGTTTACTCGAAACTGACAGACAGGAAAGGTTTCACCAAAAATCGCCGTTGCATCAGAGTATGAAGAAATCGGGTGCTAATAAAACGCATGCGATTTTATCGAAGAGCACATTGCTTGAAAATAGTGCTGGTGAAATTTGTAATGTTACTAGGAAGCCACAGAAGCCCAATGAAAGTGTAAATCATTCTAATGTATCATTCTTCACAACTCAGGAAAAGCAAAATCTTGCGTCATGGGGACTTCCTGAACCCATATTAAAGGTAAGAACGGTTTTAACACTTTGCTTATGAAATTAGGCCTAATACATTTGATTAACAGCAAAATGATTATTTTTCCTTCTGCAGCCCAGTACTCGCTACATTCAGCAGTGCGCGGAACGGCTGTCGTTTGTTTACACACTCAGGAAGGATGTTGTCAAGTGGTGCTCAGTGCTGCCAACCTCTGTGCTCAGGAAGTAATGAGAGTGGTGCTTCGATAGCTGGTGGATAGGACCTGGACAAGACCATTGGTCTGGACAGTTAGAAGCCATGAAGCGGCCCTAGGCCTCTGGTTTCATGTGGAAATATGATTGGTTTGGACTGGTTCTTGCCGTGCGGATGGTTAGGGTAGGACCTGGACAAGACCATTGGTCTGGACCGATTCTTGCCATGCGGAGGGTTAGGATAGGATCTGGACAAGACCATTGATCTGGACGGTTAGAAGCCATGAAGCGGCCCTAGGCCTCTAGTTTCGTGTGGAAACACGCTTGGTCTGGACTGGTATTTGCCGTGCGGATGGTTAGAATAGGACCTGGACAAGACCATTGGTCTGGACTGATTCTTGCCGTGCGGACGGTTAGGATAGGCGGCCCTAGGCCTCTGGTTGCGTGTGGAAACACGATTGGTCTGGACTGATTTTTGCTGTGCAGATGGTTAGGATAGGACCTGGACAAGACCGTTGGTCTGGATTGATTCTTGCTGTGCGGACGGATAGGATAGGATCTGGACAAGGCCATTGGTCTGGACGGTTAGAAGCCACGAAGCAGCCCTAGGCCTCTAGTTTTATGTAGAAACACGATTGGTCTGGACTGGTTCTTGTCGTGCAGACGGTTAGGATAGGACCTGGACAAGACCATTGGTCTGGTTTGGTTCTACCGAGCTCGATAGCTGCAGTCGCTTAAGTGCGGCCAGTATCCAGTAATCGGGAGATAGTGGGTTCGAGCCCCACTGTCGGCAGCCCTGAAGATGGTTTTCCGTGGTTTCCCATTTTCACACCAGGCAAATGCCGGGGCTGTACCTCAATTAAGGCCACGGCCGCTTCCTTCCGCTTCCTAGGCCTTTCCTATCCCATCGTCGCCATAAGACATATCTGTGTCGGTGCGACGTAAAAAAAAAAAAAAATGGTTTGGTTCTTGCCGTGCAGACAGTTAGGATAGGATCTGGACAAGACCATTGGTCTGGACGGTTAGAAGCCGCGAAGCGGCCCTAGACCTCTTGGTGTTTTTTGTTCGTGTTTTTACTCAGCCGGGGTTAGTAACACAATGTATTTATCAGCATTGATGGCAATGATGTCACATTCTGTTCACGTTGACCAATGAAAATGCAAGTAGCTACTTTAGCCATGGCCGATGGTGGGTGCTGCTCTTTATTAAGTTATAAAAGTAAATGTATTTCTGGGGGGTGGGTTTCCTAGACATTGCAATGAACACATCTCTCCTCTAAAAGGAATTCCAAGTAAGATTTGCATTATTTTCGCTTCCTTATATTGTTATAAACTCTGGGCTGACGAAGGTAAAATTTTACCGCAAAATGTTTATTTATTTATGCTACATGTGGAGCATAAAATGACAGAATAGTGTCTTAATTTTCATTAATATTAATTATTGAGAAAAGGTACGAGTACTCCATGAAATTATTGGTAAATACTGAAGCTTTAGTTCATCATAAGGTGTGCAGAACCATGGGATTTCACAAGCCAGGACCGGGCTGCGTATGTGTCTTCTATGACCAACGATGCGATATATACCATTCCATCGAATGTGTCCGTAGTAAAGGAAGCTTGACACAATTGTGTAAATAACTGATCACGTTTTGCACGCATTGATTGCATATTATTACTGTTATTGATGTATATCTAAGTGTATATATGTGTATATATCATGACCATTTGGTTGCATTATTATTATTTAGTTCATTTGTTATGATATATCAAAGCAATTTCACTCACTGTTGAGACACAGTCCTATATTGCACATCCTGTAGGTCCACTTTGATCTGTGCACTAAGTTACTGAAGCTGAACTGCAGGTAGCACGGTGTTGGATAGTACCTTTTATTTGTATGTGTTCGGCTTTATCATTGTAAATTTTTGATGCCACAGACTTCTTGAATATGTTCTGTGTACATATTCTCCCTTCGATATGAAGGGGCACCAGCTAGAGACGTTCTGAAATTCTGCAGAATGTAGGGATGCTATCTGTGTTCCTTTCTTTGAATAGGCCTATAGTGAAACTATTTACTTTGCATGCCAAAAAATACTGTACCACGATATCTTATTCTTTTCTGTCAATTTCTTACAAGTTTTTGAATTTATCTGCTTTGCCGATAAATCCCGTGTTACCGTCATCTTTCACTAATTTGGTGCAGAGGTTCCACCCTTCATCTTCCTAAAAACAGTGTATTTTTTTCCATGAGTCATGGAAAGGAAAGGGTAGTACTTTGGTAAATGGTTTGCATGTTGGAATCATAGAAAAATAATGTATTACAGATTCCTAAAGTATCAGAAAAGAGAGATCCTTCCTTGACGATTGCCAGAGACCCACCAACCTGTCCCAAGAAGTATTCTTATTTATATAGAATAATTTCTCTCGTCCGAACCATGTGACCTTGTGGCAGTGCATCCTAGTGCAACAGATAGCCAAGCTGTAGGTGCAACCATGTCAGATCTAGGAAGAGACCAGACTAACATATGGTTCGTTGAAACAATGGGAAACTACAGCCGTAACTGACTCCTGAGGACATGCAGCTCTCTCTGTATATGAATGAATGATGTACTGATGATGGCTTCCTCCCAGGTAAAATATTTTGGCGGTAAAATAGTTCCCCATTTGGATTTCCGGGTGGGGACTACATGAGAGGGGGATATCATCAGGAAGATGGATACTGACATTCTGCAAGTTGGAGAGTGGAATGTTAGAATTTTGTATCGTTGTGGTAGGTTAGAGTATCTGAAAAGGGAAATGGAAATTAAAGTTAGATGTAGTTGATAAGTGAAGTACATTGGCAAGAAGAGCAGGATTTTGTCTACAAACTCAATAGAATGGTTGAGCTTCAAATGCCAAAATTCCTTGTGCTAGAGGCAGTTGTATTCTTTCCAGCAGTCAGATATTATTGTAGTCCCCGGTAATATCGCCTCTGAGACCCCAGGATTTGTGCCCTTTCTAAAAATTGAGATAAATAACGATAAATAATTTTCAGTAATGTTGCAGTATTGCGATATTCTATAGCCACGAGAATGAACTTCCTATTGTTTTCGTGTTCAACACCGCCAGAGAATTATCCTACTCTACAGCCCCAGTTATACTTCTTTTTCCAGAATTCAGTCTAGACTATTTCAACTACAATGTCCTCTCCTTCAATACATGTTGAATTACGAATAACCCATTCCTCATACACTTCTGTGCAACAAGACGACCAGTTGCACGCTGTTCTGCAACTTAATTTTAATGTCATTAAAAACAAGGACAAAGTTCTGAGTGCCTTGGATACAATGAAGCCTCAACCAAAAACATTTTTATACAGATGATCATGACAATGTTGCACAAGTATTGCTGAAATAGTTTGCTATTCAGAGAGGTGCTGCGGTTGCTCTTAGCAGGTCTGCACTGAAAAACAAAGGCAAAGCTGAGTACAGTAGAACAATTGAGAATCACAGTTGACAAAGTAAGGTATCTTTAAGATAAATGCTCGAGTAGTTCTTGAGGTAGTTAAAACTTGGAAACAATGTTAGGTTTTGGTCCACCCAATCAATACACATCAATTTACAAGCAAACTATTTAATTAAAAACATATTTAAAATATTTAGGGACCTTACTTGTAAAACGTTGCAAGCATTGTTGGAATCTGGTAGTATCAGTGTGTTGATTGAAATTAGGATTAAAATACTGGTCAAGATGATTGTTACCGGGCGAGTTGGCCGTGCACGTAGAGGCTGTGAGCTTGCATCCGGGAGATAGTAGGTTCGAATCCCACTATCGGCAGCCCTGAAAATGGTTTTCCGTGGTTTCCCATTTTCACACCAGGCAAATGCTGGGGCTGTACCTTAATTAAGGCCACGGCCGCTTCCTTCCAACTCCTAGGCCTTTCCTATCCCATCATCGCCATAAGACCTATCTGTGTCGGTGCGACGTAAAGCCCCTAGCAAAAAAAAAAAGAAAAAAGATTATTGTTACAATTTTCAATTATGTTAAGTAGGGGGCCATTGGTTATTATTTCAAGTATTTGCATGTCCTGTTCTATGTTGGTGAAATTATGTTTAGAATCTTGTATACGCTGTCCTACTGCAGAGAATCTATTGTATTTTAAAGCGTTAACATGTTCTGGATATCTAATAGTAAAATTACGCCCAGTCTGTCGGGCAGGCAACATTATCGGCAGACCGGGCGTAATTTTACTATTAGATATCCAGAACATGTTAACGCTTTAAAATACAATGGATTCTTTGCAGCAGTACAGCATGTACATACATTATTCTAAACATAATTTCACCAACATAGAACAGGACATGCAAATACTTGAAATAATAAACAAAGGTCCCCCTGCTTATTACAACCAAAAATTGTTAACATTCATCCTGATGGTATTTTAATCCTTATTTCAATTTAAACAACATTTCAGAGAAACCAAATATTCTTTTTGATTTTCTTATCTTCATTTTTAAAAGTGTTAAATCCTTAAACTCAAATTTGATTTTCCATGCCTTGCATAGTAGCCATCCACATCTTTTACCCCCATTACCTCATCCAACTGCCCCACCTTAAATTCATTCCCCTTTTCTCCTTCCCCTCTTTCCCACCTTCTCCTTCCCCTCTCCCTTTCTCCTCTTTCCTTTTCCTCTCTCTTACACATTTCCAAATTCAGCCCCTCACTGTATCACGCTGTGCAATGTGAGTTATATATTATATTTTTCTTGATCAATTCATTGGCTTTAAAATCTTTCCCTCACCTACATTGGCTTTTATTACTCTCATTATGTCTTTCTATTTCTGCATCAGACTGGAAATTAAAATCAACCATGGTTCAGACCAGTATGACCTTCAAATTGATCTTTTCGCCACCTCAAGAACTACTCAAGCATTTATCTTAAAGATACCTCAATTTTTCTAATACTGCACTCTGTTTTACTTATTTCTCCTCACAGTGGTGTTTAATTTCAACTTTTCTGCACAACAAGACAACTAGCTATTTGCATCTTAATATATCAAACGTACGATTATAAGATTTAACATCAAGCTATTTATTCATCTTCATATCAAGATTTTAAAGACATTTATAACCTACTGCTTTATACTCAAGTGTTATATAGCTCCACACAAACTTTTGCCTCGAAAAAATCTTCCACGATACTTGTTATTCATTGCTTTTATCTTGTACCTTGTGAACGATCGGCTGATGATGACTCAGATCTGGGGTCGAAACCAGTACCATTTGTGATCAACTTGTGATATAACCTCGCATTGTTAAGTTTTTATTGCATTGAATAGGTGGAACCATAACATGTTATTAATTTAATTGTAATCTCAGTTCAATACGAACTAAAAATGAAATTCTTTTCTTTCAATCAGTAAAGCAACATGTAAAAGAAAAAACAAATGGACTACGCTTTTCACTGCCAAGTAAGATACTATAAAATTGATCCTGTTTGTTGTGCTGTATTTTATTTTGTTTAAGTAATTGGTAATTGATGAAACTGAATCTGTTTTAGATATTTTATTGTCTCTGCCCCTATTCCAATCAAATAAGGCTAAGGGAGATATTTCAGTTGTAGTGAACTTCAGATATAGTGAACCAAATATCCAAGTTCGTAGAGGTTTGTAGAATACCATTACTCATCTCAGATATCTTCTGACTGCTTGAAGTTTTCACCTAGGTAAATACCAGTAATGTACGCCCCCAAGACCGTGCAGTTTTTGCCCTGTATTGAGACAGTAGGTTTGTGCAACCACCACTTTGTATATTCTTTTAATTAATTAGAGATTTTAAGTTATTCTTTCTGAGCAGTGATTTGATTGTTTAAAGCTCTTTGCATCATCCATATGTCTTGGTCCAGTAGAGTGTGCGTGGTACATATTTGCTTTGCAGCCAAATGACAGATTGCATTCTCCACTCAATTCTCGTATGCTCGCATCTCACTGGCTTATGCGCTGCTGGTGTCGTAAAGCTTTGTCCAAAGAAACTGGTTCACTGTTAACTTGCAATCCTTGTGAGTAGCAGTCAGTAGTGTTGCTGTTACAGTATTTTAATTCAGCTGTGGGTCAAGTAGTGCATTTGTACAATCAATTTAGTGTCCATTTTGCTGATAAAACCCTTCTACTTGCATTCAGTAGAAGAGAAGCTAGAAATTAAACATTTAGGACATCCCACACCAGTACTAAACATGGAGAAGACTGTACAAAGTAAGACAGTTTACACGTAAGTTCAATTCATCTGTTTATCTCCCCCTCCCCCAATAGCGCAACAGCCCTAAAGGACCATAGCCTACCAAGCGACTGGTGCTCAGCCCGAAGGCCTGCAGGTTAATAGGTTCCGTGTGGTCAGTTCGACGAATCCTCGCAGCTGTTATTGTTGGCTTTCTAGACCAGAATTCATCTGTTTATGATAAACATAATTGGATTTGTGGCCATAAAAAGAACAATTTATTGTAGGGCCTACTGTTTTCCATGCTTGTTGTTTGGCAGGAAGAATAAATGGATCAAAAGAGGAATGGCAGATTTGCCGTAAATCAACTAGCAGACATTATAAAAACAAGAGCAAAATCTCGAAGGTACAAATAAAAAAATGCATTAAGTCTATCAATGTTTGGGAAAATGAACATTGCTAAACACTTGGATAGTGAATATAGAAATCAATGTAGCAGTATGCATAATGAAATGTTGAAAACAAATGAACCTCTAGACAGTTGTTTTATTTGTGATTTCATTATAAAGAAAAAACTTCCTTTGTCTTATTTTCAGAATTTAAAATTTATCCTTATACATTTTAAAGAATCTGTAACTACCTTTAAATTAGCCTATGGTGAAGATGCTGCTGCCTTGTAGTATGTGGAGTTGGTTCTCCAAAGGCTAAGGGAAGAAAACCCTGATTAAAAATTACCCGTCCTCCGGAAGAGGTTGGACGTAGGGCTGACACCTCGCTCTGTAAAAAAGGTCAGGTTGCGAAACTTAAACGAAAGAAAGAATGGTGACAAACTTGGCGTGAAAAAGGACAATGATAACCGACCATCAGTGCATGAAAGAAAGAAAAGAAATATAAATTGTAACCTGGAATGTGAGATCCTTGTATCGCCCAGGAGCCCTGAAGGTGCTGCTGAACCAAACAATGAAGCTGAAACAGAGTATCATAGCTCTACAAGAAGTAAGGTGGACCGGAAGTGGAATTCTAGAAAAGCGAGAAGCTAGTATATTCTATAGCTGTAGCGAGGAGAAGCACAAGTTCGGCACAGGATTTGTGGTACACCACCAGCTAAAGCACGTTGTAATTGGGTATACGCCTATTAGTCCAAGAATGTCAGTACTCAGGATAAAGGGTAAATTCTTTAATTACTCTATAATTAACACCCATGCACCAACAGAAGAATCTGAGGAAGAAGAGAAAGAATTGTTCTATAAACTTTTGGAAAGAACATATGACAGTTGCCCAGGCCATGACATTAAAATAGTTGCTGGTGATCTAAATGCTCAGGTGGGAAGGGAACATATATATATGCCAACAATTGGTCCCCTCAGCAAACATACTGTAAGTAATGATAATGGTACGAGACTTATATTATTTGCAGCATATAGAAATATGGTTGTGGGCTCCTCATTGTTCCCACACAAAGATATACATAAAGGAACGTGGACATCGCCGGACGGAAACATAGTTAACCAGATTAATCATGTGTTGATAGATGCAAGGCACAAGTCAGATCTCTTGGATGTGAGGGTCTCAGATACCCAAATATAGACTCAGACCACTTCCTGGTACGTGCGCGAATTAAGGCTAGGATCTCCAGTGCATTCAAAGGAACCCGAACCAACATCCCAAAATACAATATAACAGCCCTAGAATCATCTGAAGTTAAAAAGCAATACCAGGAGAGGATAATACAGATCCTTGAAAATACTGAAGAATGCAACGACATTGACTATCAGTGGGAAATGATAAAAAATTCCAGTGAAGACGTCAGCAAATGAATCACTGGGTATTGAAACAAGACATAGAAGATCTCCTTGGTTTGGCATTGAGTGTGAAATAGCAACAGAAGAGAAAAACATGACATACAGAAGGACATTACAATCAAATTGTACAAGAAGAATGAAGGAATTCTATAAAGAAAAACGGAGGATTGAAAAGAAGATCCATCAGAGGAAAAAAAGAGAGTAGATGAAGGCAAATATCGAAAAAATGGAGCTTCTGAGAAATCAAAATGAGGCTAGGAAATTTTACAGAGAGGTAAATGCTGCACGGAAACCCTTCTGTGGCAAAACTAGCCTGATAAATGATGAAACAGGAAACTTTGTTAGCGAGGGGAAAGAAATATGTGAAAGGTGGCGGCGACATTTTGATAGACTCCTGAATTTCAGAGTGATAACAAGACACTCAATTGATGCGCAAGGAGAAAATGACCCTGACGAAAATACAGGTCCACCAACTTTAGAAGAGGTGATAACTGCCATGAAGAAACTGAAGAATAACAAGGCAACAGGAAATTATATTCCAGTGGAACTGCTCAAGCAAGGTGGCAGTGAATTGGAACGGACTTTCCTAAAAATAGCTACTTCAGTGTGGGATGAGGAGAAAATGTCTCAGCAATGGGAAGAAGGAATTATATGTCCTATATATAAGAAAGGTGATCAGCTTGAGTGTGATAGTTACAGAGGAATTACGCTACTTAACTTGGGATATAAAGTATTCTCCAACATTCTATTTGACCGTCTTCTCCCAATTGTTCAGAGATAGACTGGGATTTATCAGTGTGGATTTCCCAGGAAAGTCCACTATAGATCAGATTTTCACCTTAAGGCAAATTTTAGAGAAGACAATCGAATTTGGGATTGACACACATCACCTCTTCATTGACTACAAAGGAGCGTATGACAGTATAGACAGAGAGCAATTGTACCATGCTATGATTGAACTGGGAATTCCTGGAAAAATGGTAAGGTTGGTGAGAATGACAATGAGTGGGACACGAAGTAGCATAAGAACGGGAGGAATGCTGTCTGAGACATTAAATATTCAAAATGGGGTACGGCAGGGAGACGCGCTGGCATGTCTCCTTTTTAATGTTGCCCTAGAGAAGGTGATGAGAGATGCAAACCTCCTGAATAATGGAACAATTTTCTATAGATCAGTGCAGATACTTGCTTATGCCGATGATATAGATATAGTGGCAAGAACTCGAAAGGCAATGGAAGGGATATTCATCGCCCTTGAACAGGCCAGTAGAAAAATGGGACTGAACATCAACCAGCAGAAAACGAAATATATGGCTGCTGGGAAAGCACGTAAGGAGAACATGCCACCCTCAATAACCGTGGGCAATTACACCTTCGAGAGAGTTGAGCAGTTTAAATATCTGGGATCAACAGTCACCTATTCAAATGATACCTCTCATGAAATTAAATAGAGATTAATAGCAGCCAACAGAGCCTATTTTGCTCTAACAGGGCTTCTCTCCTCAAGGCTCTTGCCCCGTACCACTAAATTAACCATCTATAAAACACTTATAAGACCTGTGCTTATATATGTCTCGGAAACTTGGCCATTAACAGCAAAAGATGCTGGATGCCTTCGAAAGAAAGATACTTCGAAGAATCATCGGCCCAGTCTGTGGAAGAGAAACATGGAGGAGGAGGTACAATCATGAATTGTACAAAATTTATAAAGACTCACCTATTAGAAGAATAGTGAAATCAGCCAGATTGAGGTGGGCCAGGCATGTAGCACGGATGAGTGATACGGAAGTACCTACAAAGATATTAAATGGAAATCCAGGGGGACAGAGGACGAGGTTGACCGAGAACCAGATGGATGGATGGAGTTACTGAAGATCTTCGGGAAATGGGCTATAGGAATTGGATAGTTTTAGCGTTGGATCGAGATAAATGGCAGAAGATTGTTGAAGAGGCCAAGGTTCACAATGAACTGTAGAGCCATAGAAGAAGATGTACCCTATCTCTGTCACACGCTTTCGAATGTGGCTGAAGACATGGTGAGGATGATGCATCACAGACTGATGGTATGTTCACTCTCTCCGGTGACATTAACATGCACTATGAGCCAAGCAGAGCCCTTCTTGACCTATGGGTAATATCTCCTGATGGCACCACCACTACATGTCTGGCTGGGGAAATAATTGCATCGCTGAATGATGCTGCCTATGACCGACTGTGTATATGACAGAAATGGGTATAGTTCAGTTTGGTAGGCAAATGCTGGATCTGTACCTTAATTAAGGTTACAGCCGCTTCCTTTCTTTGTCAATAAGTATTCATTATTCACACTAATGTTCAGCTCCATGACTAAACGATTAGTATGCTGGTGTTTTGTCCGAGGGGTCCCGGGTTCGATTCTCGTCAGGGCCGGGGATTTTAACCTTAATTAGTTAATTCTGATGACTTGGGGGTTGGATGTGTGTGTCATCTTGAACCTTAGAAATCATCCTAGGTAGAGCCCCATCCTCAGACATGCAGGACGCTTATAGCCGTCAACTCAAAAGACCTGCTCCAGGCCTCTTCGGAGGTGATATGATATTATACAGTATGTTAACCCTAATTTTTTCTTAATTTTTGCATTGCAGCAATATAAATCACATGGGATAATCTCAATGTTTCCATGGCAAGTGGAATGTCTGAGTAATGCTAGAGTACTTAGTGGAGGAAACCTTGTATATTCGGCTCCCACATCTGCAGGTATGTGTTTATTTTCTTATTTGGTCATTTTGGAAAGTGATGTACTGAATTATTAGGCTATTATTTGAGGAATTTTGTGAAGCTACTGTTTGATTTTGATGACAAGTCACCAGTCCTGTAAATGACTTTCTGTAACTGTCTACCGCAGTGGCTGTCAATCCCCAAACATTTTGATAATAAATTCTTGACACATCTAAATAATGATTACTCTCAAAGTAATCAGAAGAAGTCTGGCTCCTTCATGGTAATAATAATAATAATAATAATAATGTTATTGGCTCTATGACCCACTAACTACTTTTATGGTCTTCGGAAATGCCTAGGTGCTGGAATTTAGTCCTGCAGGAGTTCTTTTATGAGCCAGTAAATCTACTGACACGAGGCTGGCGAATTTCAGCTCTTCCAAATACCACCGGACTGAGCCGGGATCGAACGTGCCAAGTTGGGGTCAGAAGGCCAGTGCCTCAACTGTCTGAGCCACTCAGCCTGGCATCTGACTCCTTGATGAATGGTCAGTGTAGTTCTCTTTGGTTCAGAGAGCCCAGGGTTTGACACTTGGCCATGTCGTTTTAACTTTAAATGGTAAATTCCCTTTGCTTGGGGACTCGTGTTTGTACTGTCCCAAACATCCCTGCAACTACAAACGAAAAGTAACACTATCCTGCTCTACAATAACACACAGTTTCCTATACACAGAAGATGCCACCCACCCTTGTCAGAGGGTCTGCCTTACAAGGGCTGCACCAGCCTAGAAATAGCCGCACACAATATTTATATCAGAAGAAGAAGAATATTGTGATTTGAGAGAAAGGGTGCGAGAGAAATTCAGAAACAACTTGATGTAGTACTGTACATGGGGAGATTGAGGAATGGGTTATGAGGATCAAGGTGGGAAAAAAAGGACAGAAGAGAAGGAAGAAGAGAAATAAATATTGCAAAAAAATACAGTATATTAAAACTTTCTTCAGTCTATCCCAGGTACTTCCTGGATCGCTGGAGCCACTCTAGCTCATTTTTGTTTTTGGCTGGGAGGTTTAAGTATGGGTGTCCTTCCTGACATACGATTTTACAGTAAATATTTCAGCACAAAATTTTGCTGAAGTCGGAGCTGGGCTGAGTGGCTCAGACGGTTGAGGCATTGGCCTTCTGACCCCAACTTGGCTCAGTCTGGTGGTATTTGAAGGTGCTCAAATATGTCAGCCTCATGTCAGTAGATTTACTGGCACGTAAAAGAACTCTGGGACTAAATTCTAGTACCTCAGAGTCTCCAAAAACCATAAAAGTAGTTAGTGGGATGTAAAGCCAGTATTATTATTATTATTATTATTATTATTATTATTATTATTATTATTATTATTATTATTATTATTATTGATTAGAAACAGCTCCTTTGATAGGACGAGAAAATACTAGACTTCAAGCTTTAGGAATGAAGTTCCTCTGCGCCTGCCTCCAGAAGACAACAGCCCAAACCCCATGGCACAACAGCCTTGAAGGGCCTTGGCCTACCAAGCGACTGCTACTCAGCCCGATAGCCTGCAGATTGAGGTGTCATGTGGTCGGCATGATGAATCCTCTCAGCCGTTATTCTTGGCTTTGCATACCGGGGTCACTATCTCGCAGTCAGATAGCTCCTCAGTTGTAATCTCTTTACCGAGCTCGATAGCTGCAGTCGCTTAAGTGTAGCCAGAATCCAGTATTTGGAAGATAGTGGGTTTGAACCCCACTGTTGGCAGCCCTGAAGATGGTTTTCTGTGGTTCCCCATTTTCACTCAAGGCAAATGTTTGGGGTTGTACTTTAATTAAGGCCACGGCTGCTTTCTTCCCACTGCTAGCCCTTTCTGTCCCATTGTTGACAAAAGACTTGTGCTGGTGTGATGTAAAGCAACTTGTAAAAATATATATTATAATAATAATAATAATAATAATAATAAATAATAATCTCATAGATTGAGTGGACCTCGAACCA
Organism: Anabrus simplex; assembly: GCF_040414725.1. Taxonomy (NCBI): domain Eukaryota; kingdom Metazoa; phylum Arthropoda; class Insecta; order Orthoptera; family Tettigoniidae; genus Anabrus; species Anabrus simplex. Next base: position 207,547,339 of record NC_090272.1, read on the forward strand.
TCCTTCAGACCCAGGTAAAAATCAGTGATCTGGCTGGGAATCAAACATGGGGCCTCTGGGGAAGAGGCAGGCATGCTACCCCTACACTGTGAGGCTTGCTGGATCTTCCATAGGGTTGGTAATTATCGTCAGAAGAGTTGGTACGGTAGTGGAGAGGTGTTAATTCTATGAACGTGACCGAACCAAGGCAGTTGCCACTTTTGAATGTTCCCGATGGGTGCTTTGTGCTCACACCTTTCACAAATGACTTTGTTTCAAACATGGCTATGTATAGAAATCCAACAACAGTGGTAGTGAAAGTAATGTCCAACTTTCTCTTTCCTCTGTCACCTTGTAAAGCTGTCTTTTTCATGTGCTCATGCTGTTCAATTTTTCAGTGTGAAATGTGTTGGTGATGAAGAAAATCACAAGCCAATTTTCTGAAGTGAATGCGTTTTCATTTAGGTGATGGGCGATTAATCACAGAGTTGTCACAGTGTTGTATCATGTACTATTACAGTGAAAAATAATATTGTGTGTTCACAGAATAGTACCTATGTACTGTGAATCTACTTGATGAATCTGATAAAGTAAAATTAACAGGATATATTCTGGTCCAATTTCTACAGGAAAAACTTTAGTAGCTGAAATCTTAGCCATCAAAACTGTCCTTGAAAGAAAGAAGAAGGTCATGATTATATTACCCTTCGTGTCGGTTGTTCGGGAAAAAATGTTCTACTTTCAGGTATGTATTATTCAAATTACATTTTAAAAATATGTTTTTAATCAAGAAAACAAGGTTTAGATATTAACAGGTTTGATGTGGACAATTAACATACAAATTGCAGAGAAGTACGGTATTCGTTTTGTTCAATTACAGGTAGTCCAAAAATTCTTCGTTTTGCATTAACCCAATTCAGAGGAGTATTTCTTCTCCTGCTCTTGTTGTATATGGTATATTATAGTAGACATACAATAATGCTATGTGTAGAGTATTTTGAACATGTTCTGAAAAAAGGTCATGTTTTATGGTTTTTACTGTTTTCATCCTTTAAATGAAGTTTTATATTAATTTCAGCTGGAAGGGAATTTAAAATATTAAAAACATGTAATAGTCGAATAGTAAACTCAATTCATCAATTTGGGAGATAATGGGTTAGACCTTTGCTGTTGGCAGGCGTGAAGATGGTTTTCCGTGGTTTCCCATTTTCACACTATGCAAATGCTGGGACTGCACCTTAAGGCCACAGCGACCTCCTTCCCACTCCTAGCCTTTTTCTAACTTTCTGTTGACATAAGACTATCTGTGTCATTGTGCTGTAAAACAAAAATAAAAATGTGTTTTATCAAAAATTGTCCTCGCAAGGGAACCGTTTTGATTGTTCGAACCAGTTGCAGTGAAACATGGTGGGAAGTTCAATTAGGTATTCATAAACTTAATGGTAATAGTCATTCTGCTGTAAATTAATATTTACATACTTCAAAAACAGTAAATTGTTGCTAATGGAACATGGTGTATCGAAGGCATGAACTTGGTAATATGGTCACTCTCTTCCTTCCCGCTCATAGCCGTATCCCATCACATTGTCATCAGAAGACCTTTCTGTGTCGGTGTGACATAAAGCAATTTATAGAAAGAAGTTCTTTGTGTGGCAGCAAGTTCTGCGACCTTTATTGATATCATTAAGTTTGTTTTTTCCAAATTGATCTCCAGTCCTAAAGAGTGACTTGTGGTAGTGATCTTCTAGAGCATGTCTAGTACCATATTTACTCATGTATTAGACCCCCTCACGTATTAGAAACCCCCCCCTCCTCGGCTTTTCGAGATGAAGAAAATGAAAAAAATTAATCTCTCTTATAAGACCCCCCATCGTAATTCTTCAAAGAACAACGATTCCACTTCGAAGCGGGTACAAGTCTTACTGCAGCTCTGATGACATCGCACAAATAGGTGAATAGGCCTAGCTTTGTGTTCGACCCGCGCATTGCAAGCATGCGTCAGTCACGCTATATTACTGTGTTTTTTAGTTAATAACGTCCGCCAGCGTAATGGTTAGCACAATTAGTTGCTGTTCTCGGGAGTGTGACTTTGATTTCCGGTACCGTACTGCCAGAGATTTACGAATGGTAGGAAGGTTGATATGCGGTAAAAGCGGTACATATAACTCCCCTCCACTGGGGGTATCTAAAAAGGGCTGTACCACCTCGGGATGAGGAAACAAGTTTATTTTAGTTGATAAATATTCGTGGTTGTTGCTATTTATACAGTAGGCGAAATCATTAACAAAGTGGTCGTTTAATATCTCGTGACTCGGACCAATATAGGTAATATTTGGAGAGAAGTGAGTTTAAAATGTGATAAAAGCTATCCAATTAAAACGATTGTTTTACTCACTAACGTACCTAACAAATAATAATAATTTTCTGTCCCCACGTGCTTTAAACGATTTTCAGAGACGCCAAACAAATCATACTAGAGTATGCGTTAAAAAAAAAGAAGCAATGAACGTACGAAATTAAACATGATAATAAAATGCATTACCGCCACACCTGTAGATATCCATAAATGCACTATCAGGGTGTTAATATACCTAACCTAAACAATGTGGTCTGTCTTATTTCATGGACAGCTGTTTGTAAAATCCTGATGTAATAAATGTAGAGAACAAGCATGAAATGTACTTTAAAAAAAAAAAATAATGGTCTGTGTTTCAACAGCCGCAGTTATCAAAAGAATATTTCCAGTTACTATGTATTACCAAATACAGTAGAGACAATACGCGGCACTCTGCGAGATTTCGAGGGAGAGCTATTAGAGCTCTCTCCCATCGGATTGACCTGAGAACTACTGATTCTGTCATAAGAGCACGTGTATTTGTGTATGAAGTTTCTGGTGTTATTTATGCGTTTTCAGTGAGTTGACATAATTAAATAGTAGCGTGTGTCATTCCTTGATATCTCCTCTCAACATGAGTGGAAAGGTATGTGCTGTGTTTGGCTGCAGTAACTATGAAGTAGAGAAGAATGTGCGGTCTTTCTTCAGTTTCCCTCGTGACAAGAAAATTTAAGTAATATTGTGTTTGCTTAAATGTTCTTCCAGTGAAAAAGAGATTTTTATAGTACTTCATAATCTTCTGACCTACTCGATCCATGTTTTAACTGGCTTAAAATATAATATGCATATTTTATTGTATAGTACAGCAGTTAACCTTCAATACCGATGTGTTGTTATAGGTGTGATCTGTGGCTTTGATACAATTCAGGAAACTACATTTGCATATGAGTGTGTCTGGTTGTGTTCCAAGTTACCCCATTTGGAATGCCGTAATGCGTTGTCAAGCACTGAAGAAAATATGGGTGATTTAAGAAATGTACATATTTTGTTGAAACAATATGATGATGCAAATTTGCTTTACCCTAATGTAATGGCATTATAGCAAGTATTGCTTATAGGGAAAGTTTGAATGTTTTTGAGGCTAAATTTATAGATTTTCTCTCTGTTAGTAGGCTTCAAGTTAAAAGGAAAATTGTCCAGCTCTTAAATGTAAATTCATTGAATCATGTATGTAAGGAATGTGCCGATATTTTTGTTGACAAGTGTTTTAATATGATGATACAATGCTTTTAAATGAGAGAAAAAAAGAAAAATCTAGCCTGAATGTTCAGGCAGGAATTCTAAAGCTAAAAAAGTAATGCATAAATGAAAGATCAAGCCCTTTCACAGCAGTCCATTTCACATCTTGATTATATGTCTAATTTCAGTCTTTAAATAATAACCTGTTAAATAATTTTTCTTTCATTTATCCAGAATTGCTTTAGCAACTTTGAAGTTAATATCTTAGTAACACTTTCTTTCTAGGCGTAATTTATTTATCCATTTCCGTATATACATTTCCATTGTTATTTGAATTTAGCGCGAATTTTCAGGTCAAGCCACTATGAGCGCCACTTGCGACTTGTCTTCCATTTTAACAAGGCTAAATAAAGAAATTGTCGCGTATTGTTTCTGCTGTATTTGTATTACATTCGGAAGTACAACTCGTAACATATGCTAATTATCAGTTGATGGTTTGGCATGCCTTCTACAGCACGACTTTATTTGGAAGGAGTGGCTTCTGCTACATATACATCAACTGGGAATATCAGAGACCATCTCCAGAAACCATTTGGGAATAGATTCACATTGTTTAGACTCTGTAGTCGGGAACAAAATGATTTTTAAAAGGTTCAAAAAGTCGGAACCTCGTATGCTCTCGATAGCAGTGCATGGCTCAAAGAGAATGAACTATTGCTGATGCGACTGACGATATGGCAGTGAGGATGACATCACTTGGAATTCCGACACGCTAGTAGCAGGGCAGGGAAGTTGGCGGCGCAAGGCGATAATTCAATATGAAAGCAGTGATCAGGTTTACTGTGTGGTAGGCCTACTGCTGAACTGACAGAAACAAATGACTGGCCATTAAGTTCTTTCGTATCAATATTTAATTATATGATAACACGATACCCTTATCCCTTTATTCTACGGGGTCGAGTATGAAGTGAGACGAATCTTCGTAGCGAGTTTTTACGGCCATATGCTCTTCGTGATGTCAACCTTACCAGAGGAATTAATGAGATGTAATGAATGATGTGATATGAGTAACTAAAACGGACTTTTATATGTACCGTAGGTCTAAAAGTCGTGTTCACCATTTATTGTCCTTTTACGTTTAGAAATACTGCCTTCCGGCGAAAATGGCCAATACATTCCAAGTTTGTTAAATAATAGTATAGAATGTTTACGCGTACAATTCATAGCTCTTTATAGCCTAGAAGTCATGTGTTCGCTGCCCAAAATTTTGAGGTAATCGCATATTGAACCCCTCTACTATTTTTGGCTGTAAAAGTGGGGAAAAAAGGGGTCTAATACGCGAGTAAATATGGTAGTTCAGGGATGTCCTAGACCAAGGTATAGATACAAGTATCATCTGCATTTTGCAAATTAGTCCATCTTTTGCCTTTTTCTGTAGTGTTTTAATGTCGCACTAACACATCAAAGGTTTCTGGCAACATGAGGCGGGAAAAAACTAGGATTGGGAAGATAGTGGTCGTAGCCTTAATTAAGGGAAAATGGGAAACTATGGAAAACCATCTTCATTGCTGCCAACGGTGGGATTCAAACCCACCATCTCCCAAACGCAAGCTCATTGCTGCGTGTGCCTCCTATTTGATTATGCTTAGTCAGTTAAAGCTCTCTACTGACTGTAATGATATTAGGCTTGTGAGGCCTAGGGAGGCTTGTATTTTCCTGTCTTTCTCAACCTTTCTCTATTCTTGTAACCTGTTGTCCTCATTCTGCATGGGGTCAGAACTATTTCTCTAAGAGGTTTTCTCTTAATACAACATTCATTACCATGGTTCCATGGCTAACTGGTTAGCATACTGGCCTTTAGTCCAAGGGCCTGGCCTCCTGGCTCGGGGACTGGATGTTGCTGCTGTCTTCATCAGTAGAGATCATCCTTGGTAGGGCCCCATCCTCAGAGGTATGCAGATCATTTATGTCTCCCACCGAGCTCGATAGCTGCAGTCGCTTGAGTGCGGTCAGTATCCTGTATTCGGAAGACAGTGGGTTCGAATCCCACTGTCGGCAGCCCTGAAGATGGTTTTCAGTGGTTTCCCATTTTTACATCAGGCAAATGCTGGGGCTGTACCTTAATTAAAGCCTTGGCTGCTTCCTTTCCACTCCTAGCCATTTCCTGTCCCATCGTCACCATAAGACTTATCCGTCCGTGCAGGTGCGACGTAAAACAAATTGTTTAAAAAAATTGTCTTCCAGAACCACACACAATTATTATTATTATTATTATTATTATTATTATTATTATTATTATTATTATTATTATTATTATTATTATTATTCCTTTAAACCAGTGATATCTTAATTTAAAATATTGTTTGTTTTGCACATATATGATTTTGAATAAAATAATTCTAGATGTTTCTGTTGCCACAATTTTCAGGATCTTCTGTCAAGCAGTGGTGTGCGAGTTGAAGGGTTAATGGGCAGTCATAGCCTACCTGGTGGTTTTCGTAGTGTTAATATTGCTGTCTGCACTATTGAGAAAGCAAACAGTCTTATTAACAGGTATGCATAATTGTAATTTTCTTGAATAATGTTGCATGTTTTAGTTACATCTTTTTCTAATATAACATTGTGCAGAGAAACGTTTTCTGCTGCAGTATTCACGTATGAGAAAGTTAATATTTTGTAACAAACCTAAGTAAATTAATTACAGTACTGTATAATTTTTAAATATAACTTAGAGCAGATCATACTCACACTACTGTTAATGAGTGCCAGAATGGGTGTCTCTGAAGCACGTAGAGACGGAATTGTTAAACGTCTTGTTGATGAGAAAATGAGCCCACAGGTTGTCACATCTATTTCCTTAGAGCATTCTTTAAAATTCCTGTCGTGTGTTCTACAAAATACTGTATTATGCGTGTTCAGTAAATATGTTTGCTTTGTGTTAGCATAATTTGTAACTCTATCATGGGGTTGTAAATTGTGAAAGTACTGAGAGTATTACATTTTGGCAGCACATGATTCGACTGGCTCTCTGCATGCTGACTGTCTGGGAGGAACGTGTCAGAAGTTGCAAATACCGGGCGAGTTGGCATGTTTTGACATGTTTTGGCTGCATTAGGCCATCTTCATCTATCTAGAATCAACTTAAAATTAATAACTCCCATATATCTTATGAATATAAATTTTATTCATGTTTTGTAACTTTTAATATATTAACTTTAAGTTAATTCTAGATAGCTGAAGATGGCCTGATGCAGCCGAAACATGTCCTGTTATTTTAATTTGATGTTTTTACAACTTGCAACTTTCAGGTATTGTTAAGGTTGATGATACTGTTCTGTTTACTACGATACTGATTAATTATGAGGTGCTGTTCTGTCAGTGATCTGGGAATGGCATAAAGTTAATAACAAAATGAATGATTCCAATATTTGTTAAGCTTCATGAATATGTCTGGTCCTTTCCTTTTCAGACTAATGGAGGAAGGATGCCTCAAGGATTTAGGTGCTATAGTAGTTGATGAGCTACATTTATTGGGAGATCAGTTTCGAGGATATATTCTTGAGTTGATGCTAACTAAAATAAAATATATGTGCACCATGTAAGTGTTCAGAGTAATTACAGATCCACATTTGTTCTCGTTTTTATTACTTACAGCCATGGGATATACCTCAGTTTTATGACTGATTTTTCATCTTTCTTTTGCAGGAACAGCAATATTTCTGTGCAGATTATTGGGATGTCAGCCACATTACCCAACCTGGACTTGTTGGCCAAGTGGCTGGGTGCTGATCTGTTTAAAACAGACTTTCGTCCCATACCTCTGCGTGAATTTCTAAAAGTGGGACCTACGGTTTATGATAAAGAAATGAAATTGCTATATCATTTACGAACTGAATATAATTTTAAGGTTTGCTGTGAATCATGAAATATGTAGTATACAGTAGAACCTGGTAATCTGAAATAACTGTCTGAAAATATCTTGTTATACAGTTACAACTAAAGTATTAGCAGTCACAAGGCAACATAGCAGATTTAGTTCCCTACTACTCCCAAAAGAAGATCGCTGATTTATCTAGATAATCGAAAATTCTATGTTACATATGTGGAAGTTGCTTAAATTAAGAGGAAAATACATATTGTCAAACAGTACATTATAAAATTCGCAAAATGTTGTAATGACTAGCGCCACATGACGTGCCGGTTTTTTCAGGTACCAGATTTCCAGCATCTGACTCCCTGCACCGAAAGAGTGTGTTCAGAATGACAAATATCCCAGTTTTCGTTGAAAATTTAAGACAACAATGATCGTTTAAAGAATGATTGAATTTCTACTATTTTAGTCATCGATACTCAACTGACAAGATTTGATGCTGGTGATTACTGTTTTAGGGGAAATACGACTAGGTAACTCTGTTAACTCTAATCAGGGGGAAAAATGGAAGTGGTCGGACTATAAAGAATGATGGTATTGGCAGAAGAAAGACAAGGCCACAAGGAGCATGAAAATTGATAATGAGGAACACACTAATGCTGTTTCACTGTACATGTTTTAAATGATCAATTTTTGTGAAATAATTCATATGTCATATTTAACTCTACTTGATTCCACCTGAGAAGGATTAAACTTAATTCTACTTGTTCTAGTGAATTATTATTTGTAATTCTAACTCCTTCTGCCAATCAATGGTAGAGTGTTGGCTTGTGGATCTTACAATCCCAGCAAAGGTTGTTGGATTTGAAGGGCTGAAAAGAGTCATGCGACACTCCATGTTGTACGATGTTGGCATGTCAAAGATCTTTGGTGACACATTTGGTATAAACCCGACAAAAATCATTAAAAAACTCTGCCATAGGCATCCAAGAGAGGCCTAGAATAAAACAGTGTCGAAATTGACGAGCAGACAGCCAGATGGCATCAAATTAAATTGTCTGCGCATGGAAGCTGAGGCCATGAAATTATTATATTTTTTATTATTACTGCTACTACTGCTGCTACTACTACTGTACGTCCAGCCCCTTGGCTGAATGGTCAGCAGTCAGCATAGTTTCCTTTGATTCAGAGCCCCCCCCAGGTTTGATTCCTGGCTGCATCTGAGATTTTAATTCCCCTTGCTCGGGGAGTGGATGTTTGTAATGTCCCCAACAGCCCTGCAACTTACACACCACACATAACACTATCCTCCACCACAAACTATCTTCCCCCACAATAACACATAGTTTTCCATACACGGTCAATACTGCCTACCCTCGTTGGAGGGTCTGCCTTCGCTGCACCAGGGTAGCAATATCTACACAAAATTATTATTATTATTATTATTATTATTATTATTATTATTATTATTATTAATTATACTGTTCCCTGTACTTCAGTGTTCTTTCTGTTTTATGAGTAACAAATAAAACACCCTTGTAAGCATGAATTAAAGTCTTCTGGGGGTACAGTACTGAAATTCAACTTTCCGTGAATCTGTATTTTCATATTCATTTGACTAGAAGTGAGAGGATGCCCTAAGCATGTGCCTGTAAACTGGAGAACCGACAATACACAATGTATTTTATTTCCTCAACTGAGAGATGCCCATACCTTCTAGAGGGGTTCCTACAGCCATAGCTGTTGCCCTGAGAGTTGAATTAATTACTGCTACTCAACACTCAACAAGCTTCCTCTCTGGATTAGTGGTAGAGTGTCAACCTTCAGATTTGAAGATTGCAGGTTCAAACTTGGCTTTTTAAGGATAGAAAAACCGTTCATTTGGCACTTCATGTTGGTATGAAGATCTCTGTAACACATTTGTTGTATACCCAAAAGAATCAATTAGTATTGGGCCATGAGTAACCCAACAGAGTTCTGGTTTCTGTGCCTCTGCTAGAATAACACATCAAAATTGACAAATAGGCAGCCTAAATGATTTCAATGCAGACCGCTTATATAGTGTTACTGAGGCTTTACAATTTTTTAACACCCTTTACAAGTTACTGGCAGAGCCTTCGTGGCTTAGGCAGCAGCCTGCCAGCCTCTCACCGCTGGGTTCTGTAGTTCAAATCTCGGTCACTCCCTGTGAAATTTGTGCTGAGCAAAGTAGAGGTAGGACGTGTTTCTCTTCAGGTACTGCAGTTTTCCCTGTCATCTTTCATTCCAGCAACACTCCAGTATCATTTCATTTCATCTGTCAGTCATTAATTATTACCCCAGAGGAGTGCGACGGGCCTTGGCAGCCGGTGCATTTTCTATTCTCGCTGTTAGATGGAGGCTTCATTCATCCTTTCCTGACCTGGTCGAATGACTGGAAACAGGCTGAGGATTTTCATTTTTTCACAAGGTTACTGGCTGTATGGTCTATTCTGTTACCCGAGAAGGTATCTTTGTGAAATATTTCCTTGACCAGACACAAGTTCAATAAAGAGGATGAATATCCCATAGTGGCAGCAGTAATTAAATTTGCATATAAACACAGGAAAAGGGATGAGGTAAAAGGGTCATGCAATTGGTAGAAAATATATATTTGCTATTTGCTTTACGTTGCACCGACACAGATGGTAGAAAATATGGAACACAAGACAAACACAGAAGGTAAAAAGTAACCCAAAGGATTAATATAAATGAGAAGGGAACTAAGAAGAATACAAATCTAAATCAAACTAGGAATGAGGCTAGGAACATACACAAAGCCTTAACTTAAAGGTAGGTTAGAATGGGACAAAGGAGCAGCAGAAAGGAGATATAAACACAGCAGGTAAAAGACAAACTCCACATCCTCCTATATCAAGTGAGAGATGGTGGGTTTGAACCATACTATCAGCAGCCCTGAAGATGATTTTTGCTGTTTCCCATTTTCTGACTTAGCATTGTACTTTAATTAGGGCACAGCTGCTTCATTCCCACTCCTAACCCTTCCTTGCCCATTGTTGCCAGAAACTTATTCAAGTTAGTACAACATTAAACAAAGTTTCCATTGTTTTCTGATGCCTCACTTACCTATCACTGTGTTTATCATTTGCGTTCCAATCCTCATTCCTTGTTTTCTGTTTTTTATTTTTTTTAATGTTATGTTGTTATTATAGCTAGATATACTGATCTTTTTTTCATAATACAATTTTCATCTATAAACTGTAGGATGATCCAGACCACATCATTCATTTATGTTTGGAGACTATATTTGATGGCCACTCATCACTGATATTCTGTCCTACAAAAAATTGGTGTGAAAAACTTGCCGAGAGCATTGCTAAAGAATTGCGTACTTTAGGTAAGTATTTTAACTATGTTATTTGAGTGGAATAACTATACTTTGAGCACAGAATCTAAATGGTTGTTCCTTTTCAGATATTTCAGTTATCAATTTTTGTATCCAGAACATATTTCTTATGGTGCTTGCGTTTGGATTTTCCTCCATAGCAGTGCCCTCAGTTAACTTCAGTCATTCTAGTACAGACACCATATTCACAGGAAGTACATAGAACTGCAAACTGTTTTATATTGGGCCCCTAATGAAACTATTTTTACTTTTTTTAAATTCTACAGTATTTTATTTTTTACATTGTACCTGTTTAATTAATGGCCAATGCATCATATCCATTTACCTGGGCTTTAGGATGCGTTTTCTCCTAGGACATAGTTGTTGTTTTTGTTTGGGTCATCAGTTCATAGATTGGTTTGATTCAGATATCTAATCCACCCTATCCTTTTCTAACCTTTCCATTTCTGCATAACTACAGTACTACATCTACTCTAATCTGTTTTTCATGTTCATTCTTGGTCTACGCCTACTGTTCTTACCACCTACACTTCAATCAACTGAGCAAGTCCTGGATATCTTAAGATATGTCTTATCATTCGACCTCTTCTTCTCGTCAGATTTTGCCAAATTGTTCCCCTCTCACAATTCAATTCAGTATTTCTTCATTTTTGATTTGATCTACCCCCATTCTTCTGTAACACCACATTTAACAAGTTTCTGTGCTCTTTCTTTTTGAGCTAGTTATTGTTCACATTTCACTTCCATACAGTGCTAAGCTCCAGACAAAAGTCTTAAAAAAGTCTTTCAATTCCTATATCGATGTTCACAGTGAGCAAAATTCTTTTCTTAAGAAAGGCCTTTTTTTGCTTTGTGCTGTTCTGCATTTTATGTCCTCTTTACTTCTGCAATCATTAGTTATTCTACTACCCAATTAACAATATTTATCTACTTCCTTAAGGACTTCATTTCCTAACCTAATATTTCCTGCATCTCCTGACTTCATTCGACCGTACTCCATTACTTTTCTTTTGGATTTACAGTAAAATCTTGTTAAGACATTTCTGCAGGGGACAATAAAAATGAACGTGTTAAGCGAGAAAACGCACTACTGAATATACAAATAAAAACTGTCCAACAAGGATATGGAAACACTAGATACAATTTTTTCCGACATGAGAGCATTTGGACATTATAAATTTTCCAGCTAACTCATTCCTGGTAGCCAGCATTTCGCCCCAGTGTGCTAAGTCGGGCTCATCAATTGGTAAAGAGCACACCCACTGAGATGCATGGCTAGTGCATACCACGGAGGCCACTGCGTAGGCTATTTGAAGCCACCGGCAGTGCCAATGCACTACGAGAGACTTTGTCTCATTACAAAAAATTGATGCTTGCCTGGCCATCAGATGATATAGATGTCGATTCCCATAGGGAACCTTAAATATTTGTCCCGAATGAGTAAATTTATAAAACCAATATAAATGGTCCGTTATTGGACACAAAAAAATTACTCATTCAGGGCAAATATTTCAGGTTCCCTATGGGAATCAACATTTATATCATGAGAGCATTTTACATCGTGTATCCGCGGGTACAGTGAAAACTATATCTACCATTTCTAAAGATGAGAGGAAAGTATTAAAAGGGTGAAAAACAGAAGAACAAATAGGAAAACCGTTTCTGCTGGGGCTTTTAAAATAACAAGTGCACTGAAAGTGTGGAATACACCAAACAATAGTGAAAATATATGTGGAGGGGCCAATAAAAATATCCAAGTATTATTGCAGATCACTCCCTTTCTAAAACAAATGTTAGTAGAAGCCTTTTATTATGGAGCAGTGGATTATTAAATGTTATTTTCTGGTCACACTCTTAGATAGTGAATTGGAGGTTACACTCGACTCTGAGTGACTGGGAGGAATGACTTTGACTTCCATTTTGAATAAAATTCGACCAGCTCGAGTTATAGAGTTGAAACTCGAAGGTGTAAGTTCAACATTCACGACCTGTGCACACTTTAAGATGCGGACGCCAGTCCACTTTCTGAAGGATTTTAATTTTGTCTTCATATGTAAGGAATTTCACGCCTTTTATCGTATCCATAACTAGGTTATCACAAGACAAATATGCACCATGTTAGTCACTTTCACACGATTATGTTCCTAATCCAGATATAAGCTACCATATCACGTGACAAAAACTTCACTATACAACTCAATACAAAATATATGTCTAACTTCTGAATGGAATGCGAAAAACATGCACAAATACGCTCACTTTTTCCGTAATCACACAGCTGTGCCGACGACTCTTAACCGAGTTGTAAATCATGATTCTTTCACAAGGGATGACAAGTAACATTTTCAGGGCTAGGGAAAATGTGATTGTACTGTAGTAAGGGGTAATGGCAAAAATTTGTCATGCGATGGGTATGTTTATATGTTCCTAATCCAGATGTAGACTACCGTATCACGGGACAAGTATTCACTACACTTCACTTTGCCACTCAATACAAAATAAATTTCTAACTTCTGAATGGAATGCAAAATACAAGCACAAACAGATGCACTGTGTTATTCAGTAATTGTGCTGTTAACCGGCAAACAAAACTGAACATTCCTGAGGCTAACGGCTTGCTCCACGAACGTACAACTTATCCTGTGAAGTTCAGGAATTCAAGGCCTTTTCCTGTGATCATACAACTATGGCGACGGGTCATACTGAGTTGAAAATCACGTTTGTTTCACAAGGGATGACAAACAACATTTTCAGGGTTAGAAAAAATGTGATCGTACGAAACGGTAATAGCAAAAATTCGTGATGCGATAAACGAGGTATTTTTATATAGATTTAATACGATGGGAATTGGGACTTTGAATTTACAATGTTCTATGTGAGAAAACGTTTAACGAGGAATGCACTAACGAGGTTTCACTGTATTTACTTTCCTTTTGTACCCCTTCTTTAAAACTGTGTCCATACCAATTGACAATTTCTCCTGATCTTCTGCATACTCAGAAAAAATAGCATCAGTAATATATGAAGTGAAACTGAATCAAGGCGCTGCAAACCTGATGCGGAGAGCTTGACGTGATCAATGGTATTCTGAAAGAAAGAAATCAGCTCCTAAATTAAACTATCTTTACACCAGTCTGTTTTCTGAGTGAATTTACTGTATGGTAGTGAAAGCTGGGTAGACTTAGGATATCATATTCATAGGTTGGAAGTAACAGACATGAAAGTAGCCAGGATGATTGCTGGTGCAAACAGATGGGAACAATGGTAGGTGGGTGCTTGAGATTGGGAGGTAAAGGTTAAGTTAGGAATAGTGTATGAAACTGCTTATGAATCGGCTTTGGTGGTGGCGTCTTGTGAGGCAGAGGGAGAACAAGTTACCTAGGAGAATAATGAACTTGGCTATAGAGGGAAAGAGAAGTGGGAGACCAAGTTGATGGTTTTACTTGGTTTTTAAGATTTTAAAGATAAGAGGCATGGAACTAAACCAAGTCATAGGGATAGTTGCGAGTAGAGGATTGTTTAGGCACTTAGTTAATTGAAAGGGGCTTGCTGATTGAATGCTGAAAAGCATAACAGTCTACATATAATGGAGATGTATATTTATATATTATGTTTTGGCATTTGGTCAGCTATGCAAGAGGGTCTTTAAGAATAAATACCTAACAGTTCATACCAAACTCATGGTGTATGAATCAGTCATCATTACAGCGTTACTCTATGAATGTGAAACCTGGATCCTATACTGCTTTGGCATCAAGAATCATGAATGTTTTCATCAGCAGAAACTTTGTTTAATCTTAAATATCAAATGGGAGAACCATGTTTCCAATCTTGCAGTTCTTGAGAAAGTTGCATGTACAGTATATAAGCCTCTGTCATTGACCGTCGGCTTCGGTGGACTAGACATGTGTCATATGAGCGACACCAGGCTTCCTCTCCAATTCCTTTATGGTGAACTTTCCTCCGGCAGAAGACCCTGTGGTGCCCCTTTGAAGTGTTATAAAGATCAGCCAACATCAATTCTCAAACCTGGGACACACTTAGCGAAGATCGCTTGCTTTGGCACCAAACCACCTATAATGCTATTGAATGTTTTGAGCAAGAGCGTCACAGGCATGAAGAGGTTAAACGACAGTTACACATACTTCATCAGATGCAGACTTGTTTTCCCCTATCCATCAAGTGCAATCTGTGTTGACACACATTTCATGCTAGAATTGGCTTGTTTAATCATCAAAACTACAAGCAAAAATAGCATTGAGTACTAGTGGATTGTAGGCAAATAATTTGTATACTCAGAAACGAGTGGCAGCTTACGGCGGCGGGTATGTTTATATATTCTGTATTTATAGTAAAACTACGAGGGCAGATCAGAAAATAAGTTGCACTTCCCAGTTATGGCCATTTATTACACCACCTATACAACAGCAACACGACTATAACGACATACACTGTAACGTCACTTTTCCAAATAGTTTCCAAGAGACTTCAAACATTTCTGCGAACGCACAACCAAATTGTCGATGCCCGATGCATAGAAATTTCCTTCAGCGTTCTTCAACCACTCGGAGACAGCGGCCTTCACCTCCTCATCGGTCTGGAAACGTCGCCCACCGAGCTCCGTTTTGAGCTTACCGAACAGATGAAAGTCACATGGCGCTAGGTCGGGACTGTAGGGTGTATGTTGCCAGATCTCTCACTTGAAACGCTGCAGCAGTTCTCTCATTTGGCGGGCCTTGTGAGGTTTTGCATTATCGTGCAACAAAATCACACTGGCGCTCAATTTCCCCCGGCGCTTCTCTTTAATCGCTTTACGCAACCGGTGCAACGTTTGACAATACGACGCCGTGTTCATCGTCGTTCCTTTCAGCACGAATTCCACGTGCAGCAAACCCTCCATGTCAGAGAACACTGTCGCCATAACCTTACCGGCTGAAGGTTGAACCTTGGCCTTCTTTCGTTGTGGTGATGAGGGGTGCACCCATTCCATTGATGTTCGCTTCGTTTCGGGGGGTGAAGTGGTGGACCCACGTTTTGTCGCCTGTGACGATTCGCCGCAGAAACCCGTTGCCGTCTGCGGCATAGCGTTGCAAAAATGCCAGGGAGGATTGAAAACATTGTCCCTTGTGCTCATCGGTGAGAAGACGTGGGACCCATCTTTGACAAAGCTTACGATATCCAAGGTCCTCGTGAACAATGGCGAACACACTGCCATACGACATGTTCACCTGCGTCGCGATTTCTCTCAGTTTAATGCGCCAGTTCTGTCTAATGATCGCATTCACACTGTTGACCTTTGCACGGGTCCTGGACGTTGTGGGCCTGCCTTCGCGATGGTTGTCCGTGATATCCGTGCGTCCGGCTTCCAATTGCTGACACCACTTTACGATACATTGCCGGGAAATGGCCCGCTCCCCATACACAGCACTAATTTCACGATGAATGTCCATGCAATTCTTCCTTTTGTCCCATAGGAATTGGATTGTCGCACGCACCTCATATTTGGAGTGAACATCCAATTGACGCGCCATTGCATTTGGCCGCTATTCACACAATACTAGACGAGACACCACAGTGACCTGCCTAACAGACGTGTGGGCAGTGTCTGTCCCTTTCTCCGCTGTGCCCACGTTTGCGACACACAGCGCGCTGCTGCGGCGCGTTAGTGCAACTAACCTTTTGATCCACCTACGTATGATACTTGGGTACTTATTATACAGTCCTATATATTTACTTGTTGATACATGAAGTTCGGTAAAAGCATTTGTACTTTTAGTTTCTGGGATATATGATGAAGTAAATGTGTAAATGTTATCCTTGCATTTTATAACGGTCAGTTATGTGTAGGGGCAAAGATATGTATTGTAATTTATTTTTTGTATGTTATATTGGGTGCTCTAGACATTTTCTGATTTTTACACTTCTATTCTAAAGGTATCTTATTATCTAAACTATGTGATGGAAAGTGTTTATTTTGGACACAGGTTTGTTGTATATCGTAACTGATGAAACACTGTTCTTTATTTTATATAACTGAAATCTATACTATTTTCTAATATATTATGGACATCATTTTAACATGAGATACTTTCTAAGGAGCTTTTCGGTTTCAGGTAATTCTGGCCATCCCTTGGGATTAAAATTACGTGAGCAGCTTGATTCAGGTGCTATTGCTGAAGCTCTTGAGCAGTTGAAGATGTGTCCAGTTGGTTTAGATGCTGTTTTGAAGAAAGTTGTTGCATTTGGAGTGGCATTTCATCACGCTGGTATGTTTAAATTTCTGATGTAAAGAATATTGTGCTTCTGTTTCACTTATTTAAAGTTAGAAATTTCATATTTCTTTACGGATTTTAAACTGGATTTGTGGATGAGAATTTTTTACATGACTGTGACAGAGATTTTCATAGAAAATAATAGAAATTCTCTCTTTCCTTGGAAATATTGGATGTTAATTGATATGCCGTATTTACTCATGTATTAGACCCCCCCCCCCCTCTGGCTTTTCGAGACAAAGAAAATGAAGACTAATCTCACCTATAAGACCCCCGCAACGTAATTCGTCAGAGGACGACGACGATTGTGGTTCGAAGCAAGTACAAGTCTTATTGCAGCTCTGATGATATCACACAAATTTGTGAATAGTTTCGTCCGTACGACCTACGCAATGAAAATGCGTCGAATCCATGCCGTATATCTGTGTTTCGTAATTAAGAAATGTCCGCTCTGTAGCGTAGGTCTACTGCAGCTCTGACGTCGCACAAATAGATGAATAGGCCTAGCTTCGTGTCCAACCCGCGCATTGCAAGCATGCATCAGTCATGCTATATGTCTGTGTTTTGTAGTTAAAAGCAGTACATGTAACTCCCCTCCACTGGGGGTATGTCTAAAAAGAGCTGTACTACCTCGGGATGAGGAAACGAGTTTACTTTAGTTGAGAAATATTCGCGGTTGTTTCTATTTATACAGCAGGCGAGATCATTAACAAAGTGGTCATTTAATATCTCTTATCTCGGGCCAATATAAGTATATATTTGGAGAGAAGTAAGTTTAAAACGTGATAAAAGCTATCCAATTAAAATTATTGTTTTACTCGCCAATGTACCTAACAAATAATAATAATAATAATAATTTTATGTCCCCACGTACAGTACTTTAAAAGATTTTCGGAGACGCCAAACAAAACATACCGTACTAGGGTATGTGTTAATAAAAAAAAGAGACAACGAACGTACGAAATTAAACATTATGATAATAAAAGCGCATTACTACCACACCTATAGATATCCATAAATGCGGTATATTTTCCTGTTATTTATTTTTATTTTTTCCGTCAAACTTTTGGCACTATCAGAGCGATAATATACCTAACCTAAACAATGTGATCTGTCTTATCTCATGGACAGCTGTTTACCCAAATCCTGATGTAATAAATGTAGAGAACAGGCATAAAATATCCTTAAAAATAAGGGTCTGTGTGTCAACAGCCGCAGTTACCAAAAGAATGATTCCGGTTACTATGTATTACATTCGGAAGTACAACTCGTAACATACGCTAGTTATCAGCTGATGGTTTGGCAAGCCTTCTACAGCATGGCTTTATTCGGAAGGAGTGGCTTCTGCTACATATACACCAACTGGGAATATCAGAGATCATCTGGGAATAGATTTACACTGTTTAGACTCTATAGTCGGGAACAAATTTATTTTTAAAAGGTTCAAAAAACAGGACCTCGTATGCTCTTGATTGCAGTGCATGGCTCAAAGAGAATGAAGCATGGCTGACACGACTGGCGAGAGATAGCAGTGAAGATGACGTCACTTAGAATGCCGACACGCCGGTAGCAAGGCAGGGAAGTTGGCAGCGCAAGGAGATAATTCAAATGAAAACAGTGATCAGGTTTACTGTGTGCTAGGACTGCTGAACTGACAGAGATGAATGACTGGCCATTAAGTTCTTTTGTATCAATATTTAATTATATGATAACACGATACCCTTATCCCTTTCTTCTACGGGATCAAGTATGAAGTGAGACAAATCTTCGTAGCGAGTTTTTACGGCCGTATGCCCTTCCTGACGTCAATCTCACCAGAGGAATTAATGAGATATAACAAATGACGTGATATGAGTATCTAAAACGGACTTTATATGTACCGTAGGCCTAAAAGTCGTGTTCACCATTTATTGTCTTTTTACATTTAGGAATACTGCCTTCCGGCGAAAATAGCCAATATAACTTAAATACATTCTAAGTTTGTTGAATAATAGTATGCATAGAATGTTTACACGTACAATTTATAGCTCTTTATAACCTAGAAGTCATGTGTTCGCTGCACAAAATTTTGAGGTTATCGCATATTGGACCCCCTTTACTTTTTCGGCTGTAAAAGTGGGGAAAAAAAGGGGTCTAATACCCGAGTAAATAAGATATATACATATATTGCCCTAGGCACTGATTTCTTTCTAACTAAGGCTGTGTGCCTAGAATCTGCCTTTAAAGCAGTAAGTAATATTTAAAAACGAAGAGTCACTAACTATGTATTGCATTACACTCCATCTTTCAGTACTCACAAAGTTGAGTATAAAGTGATGGCTTCCTGAAAATTATATAATTTTTGTCATTCCTCTAAATATTATGGTTACTTCAATATCCTGTTGAAAATCACAAACTTTCCTCAGGATCTGTCTCACAGCCTGTCTGTCTGGAAGTTGTCAGCCCCAGTTCCTTTATGTCCTCAGCGTCCATCAGGCACGGGTTTCAGCCATGAACATGTGTTTGGTCGGTCTGTTGGGAGACAATCTTGCCATGTGACCATAGAAAGCTACCCTCCTTTCCTTGGCACAGTCAAAGAGCCTCTCTATCTGCGAGTAGAGCTCTGAATTGCAACTTCGCTGTTATTCCCAATCTTCCAGTACCTGAGAATTCTTCTCTCTCCGACTCCCAGTTTCTCAGTCAAGCACTTTCTATTAAGTGACAGAAATTCCATTGCATATGAGGCTTTTGGACAAATGTCTGCTGTGTAATTTTTCAGCTCCAGTTTTTGTTACAGGCATTGCTTGTTGTAGGTGTTTTGAGTCAGTCGATAAGCCGATTCCAGCTTGTTAAGTACTCAGCTAGGAGGTGATGTTTTCCTTGTAGTCTTAAACCAGCTTGCCATGTGAGTCTCTGAAGTGAAGGCTCAGTGTAGTGTATTCACTGAGATTCTGCTTGAAAGTTCTGTAAAAGTCTTGGGAGTTTATTTTTAGTGGAGCTCTCTTGGTAGCATGTGAAGGCTTATTTGATTCTTTGGATTATCTTGGCTGTAAGCATCTAATGTTCCAAGAATTTCTCCCAGTTTGACTTGATCTTCTGGGAGTTACATTTTAGCAATGCTCTTTGTCTTTGGGCTATTACATAGATAATCTTCAGTCCATTACAAAGGCTTCCTTCTGGTAGTCTCAGTTATTCAGATCTGTATTGACATGATATGGGCTTTTGGGCTTATGCCATGTCAAGAAAACAAGGTGAAAATTTTTAAGTTTCGCAGAAAACTTGCTCCACGTCTTCAGAAGAAAATCTCGACTGTTCACAAGGGAGAATCCTCCAATAATGAAAGTTTGAATTTAGACGTTAGTAATAGAAGTGTAAGTGGTACATTCATCACCAGATGGCTCACCGTACATGGTACAGCGTTAGCATTCGAAGCAGAAGCTGATGACACCACAGAATCGGTCTGGGAGGGGAAAGTATGACATTGACACAAGCTTGGAATAAAACCTCTGGTGAT
Organism: Anabrus simplex; assembly: GCF_040414725.1. Taxonomy (NCBI): domain Eukaryota; kingdom Metazoa; phylum Arthropoda; class Insecta; order Orthoptera; family Tettigoniidae; genus Anabrus; species Anabrus simplex. The sequence goes on from NC_090272.1 coordinate 207,567,913, forward strand.
GAGGAATGTACAGATTTGGAAAACACTGAACGAGATAACAATAGTGAAAGAACAGGGAAGGGCACTGTCTACATAAATCCTTAATGGCTGCCAACCATGTATTACTTTAATTGATAGCCAGTGTCCCTGTTGAAATTGTTAGGATTTCTACGTATTTCCACAGCTTTCCATGCAATCCTAGACCTATAGTGTCTAGTGTGGGTAAGAGCTCGAACATCTTGGAACACGACATCATGACCCGATGATGGGGTGTGCTCATCTAAATACCTAAGCAAGTTGCTTCACCCACATATAGGACTTACTGAATCATACGTTGGGGACTCTCTGTACTTCATCAATAAGTTGTCAACCTTAGCTCTTCAACCAAATGCACATCTGGTGAGTTTCAGTGTGGAGTCCTTGTTCACTAAAGTGCCAAATGACTCGGTCATGTCTCTTATTGAGCATCTGTTCCCTGTGGACATTAATTATTTCACCACTGCATGACTTCGAGCTATTTCTTGTGGAGTGGGCAATTTTACGAACAGACGGATGGGGTGACTATGGGAAGTCCACTCTTGCCAGTAGTGGCTAATTTCTTTATGGAGCATTTTGAGAAGGCGGCTATTGCTTCGGCGCCTGTCAAATCTGTGATTTGGTGGAGGTATGTTGATGACACATTTGTGGTATGGACAAAAGGTCCTGAGAAATTTCATGTATTTTTAAACCACTTAAATTAGCAACATCCTCAATTAAATTCACTATGGAGATGGAGTCAGATCAATGCCTTCCTTTCTTGGATGTTGTAGTAAGAAAGAAACTGGACGGCTCCTTAGGACATACAGTCTATTGTAAGCCTATCCACATGAATCGCTACCTCCATACAGATTTCACCACCATCCAGCACAAAAACAGGGCATTCTCACGACACTCACTACAAGAGCGACATGAATTTATGAGCCATCAGATATCCTGGAGGAAATGGACACACTCAAAGTCATGTCCAGGATAATGGTTACAACAATGTACAGATTCATAGAGCCCTGCATCCCAGAGGGACAACCAAGCAAAGCTCACAGAAAGAAGAAGTGAAGGGAACTGCCTGCCTCCCTTACATTCACAAGATCACAGACCGAATTGCCAAGGACCTCCGCAAGAACAATATAAAAATCATGTTTTCTACAGTCACAAAATTTGCTCACAGTTTTGGGTAATGCAAGGACAAATTGTCCCCACTATTACATCCTGGGGTGTACAAAATTCCCTGTACTTGCGGCAAGGTATACATTGGCCAAACATGCCGGTTCATTCTGACTCGCATCAAGGTACACCAAAGAAATATCCGTCTCAACCAGCCAAACAAATCAGCAGTAGCTGAGCACACCCTATCGTCGGGTCATGTTGTAGTGTTCCAAGATGTTCGAGCTCTTAACCACACTAGACACTATAGGTCTAGAATTATACCGGAAGCTGTGGAAATATGTAGAAATCCTAACAATTTCAACAGGGACACTGGCTATTAATTAAGTAATACGTGGTTGCCAGCCAATAAGGATTTATATAGGTAGTTCTTTTCTCTGTCCTTTCACTGTTGTTGTTTCGTTTTGGTGTTTTCCAAATTTGCACGTTCCTCATCACCAGATTTTTCATTCCAGGCTTGTGTCAGTGTCATACTTTCATAATGTGGTACACACATTATGCCCCTCTCCTCCCAGACCAATTCTGATGGTGCCGTCAGCTTCCACTTCGAATGCTAGCACTGTACCGCTTACGGTGAACCAGCTGGTGAGACTGAACGTACCACTTGCACTTCTATTACCAACGTCTAAATTCAAACTTTCATTATTGAAGAAGTCTTCCTCAGGAACAGTAAATGTTTTCTTCTGTAGACATGGAGCAAGTTCTCTGCAAAACTTGTTTTCTTCACATGGCATAAGCCCAAAAGTCTGTATCATGTCTACAAGTAGGGGCCGTGAAGGCATCATTGTTAACATCAGATCTGTGTTGTTCAACTTCTGATTTCTTGGTTGTTCCTAAGTCATTCCGTGTCAGATCTGATTGTTCTGGGAGGCTTTGTGCCATCTGGTGATCTGGACAGCAGTCTCAGTTTGATCTTTGAGAGATAGTGATCCAAACCCAGGCTGGCACCCCTTGGTACTTCAACGTTTTGTGTATTTTCCTTTGGGACTTTCTCGAGATAGCCACATCGTCTATTTGGAACTTGTGCAGATTAGTGTTGGGAGAGATCCAGGTCTCTTCTTTCCTAGGTAAATGTCTGGAGGCTGTGGACTGCATGATCAAGCCAAAAGTCCTACACAGTTCAACCAGTCATTCTCTCTTGCAGTTAATTTGCTTGTGTGCTAGATAATTACCTACTCTATTTCTGTATTTTCTCTCTCCTTCCAACTGGGCAATGAAGTCACCTAACAGTATGGTGGTATATTTCTCTGGGATTTTAGAGAGAATTTACTCCTGTTATTGTAGATGGGAGCATGGGCATTGACTAAAATGTAGCCCTTTTTAGTGCTCTTGAGAGAGGATACATATTAGACAGCTTAGAGAGGTAAAAACCGAGCGGTTAGGGGTGCGCAACTGTGAGCTTGCATTCAGGAGATAATGGGGTTCGAACCCCACTGTCGACAGCCCTGAAGATGTTTTCTGTGGTTTCCCATGTTCACACCAAGCAAATGCTGGGTTTGTACCTTAACCCCTAAACTGGGGAATAGTTTCATAACATCAAGCAGCCAGTGGGCAATTATTCAGCGCAACGCGCACTGTAGGAATGGGTACAGTAGGGTGCGGCAGATGAAAATACAAAAAACAAAAATAAACCCCATAGCACTACAGCACTTGAAGGGCCTTGGCCTACCAAGCGACCGCTGCTCAGCCCGAAGGCCTGCAGATTACGAAGTGTCATGTGGTCAGCACGACGAATCCTCTCGGCCGTTATTCTTGACTTTCTCGACTGGGGCCGCTATCTCATCGTCGGATAACTCCTCAATTCTAATCACGTAGGCTGAGTGGACCTCGAACCAGCCCTCAGGTCCAGGTAAAAATTCCTAACCTGTCCGGGAATCGAACCCGGAGCCTCCGGGTAAGAGGCAGGACCGCTACCCCTACACCATGGGCCGGCGTAGATGTGAATACTCTACAGGAAAATATATTTTACTTGATTTATTTAAATTATGAGTGATATAGTAGAAATTGAATAGCATTATGTTATTACCGTTTTTCTTGTAAACCCGTAAATATATACATATATACACAGCGTGTTCATACAAAAGTGAATTTAAAAAGTGTTCCTTTCATTATTATGATGACATTTTTCAAATTTTCAGATATGCATCAATAGGTTCTACATACTTTCTGGTTCATAGGTCATTCAGAAATTGCGCACAGTGTGGTAAATACGGAAGCAAGGGCAAGCACAAAGTGCCACGTCACATTTCTCACGGTAGTAGATAGTTTCTCGTCGCCTCTGGTTTTACAGACACACAACGCAATGTTTTCTTGAGTGATTCCTACATCCGGTCGGCGGATTCTCAGATAATTCAACGTCTTTCCTAACCAAGCCATTATCACGTCACACGGAACAGTTTACCAGCATATACAGACCAATTTACAAAACGTTATCAGAACATGGACAATGGAGTTCGCAGAACAACTGTATCGTAGTAACAACAACAACTCGCAAATTTAGTTATTTCAATGTATATACACACAAATAAATTCTTTATGAAGAATTTGGTGCAGACCGTACGAGGCAACATGAGACAGCTCTTGTTCTGCCCCCTAGGCGCAAATTACCTGACTGGCGAGAGACCGGATAAAAATGAATAGGACAGCAATAATCACATCTAATATGAATGGAATTTGTTTTAAATTACGATAGTAGATGGCAGAAGTGATTAGGAATAGTCAGACGCCTATAGGAAGCTAACCCTACATAAGAACACATTTAGAAGTACAAGAACGCCTAAAGGCGTCAAACCCAATACTCATGCGACAGCTGTTGATGCCTTTAGGCATCAAACCCAGTTAAGGGGTTAACCCTAGAACTGCGGACAGTCTTTCTGGAAGACGGTGCACTGTTTCGTCAAGTGTGATCATGTTTCTGACTGACAGTGTCGTTCTTCCGCCGTAGATTTATAACACGACACCAGATGGCTCTAATATAGGTGCTAGATGAATATTGATACTCAAAAGTCTTTGAAAAACAAGCAAAATCGCTCTGGAGAGATTTATTTAGCTGTAAAAATGGAAGTACTTTGATATATTCCGCTTTGTTGAGGATTCTGAAATCAAGTGCTTGATTTTGACTACCGAAAGTGACAGCGAAGTATAAGTAAAGCAGTAGAAACCTTCTATTCAGTACTATATTATGGCATGGAACTTTACATCCCTATATGGAATTTTAAGACTCCCAAATTCCCAAAGTGGTTTAATAATAAATTGAAGTCACTGATTATTGAAAAGAAGAAAGCACACAAGCGATACAAAATATCAGGTCTCAATAGCGATTATCAGTATTTCTCGAAATTAAGAAATGAATGCAAGTCTGAATCTAAATCTTGCTATACAATGTATGTCTCCAACTGTGAACGAAGTATTCCAATCCACAGAAATTCTGGCAATATCTAAGTTCTAAAAGGTCATGTAATAATATTCCTTCAACAATGCATCTTAATGAAGTTACATCAGATACTGGAGAAAATATTGTCAATCTTTTGGCTAACTACTTTTCATCAGTTTATTCTTCTTATCAGAATAGTAGTAGTATGTCATATGATTATCCTTTCTCTGTCAATCTATCAGTTATAAACATTAGTAAGGCAGAAATTTACAACAAACTGATATCTCTGGAATTAAAGAAAACTGTAGGACCTGATGGTGTTTCAACTTACCTGCTCAAGTACTGCTCATTTATTTTATGTGAAGCACTCTTTTATCTGTTCAACTTATCATTAAACCAAGGCATTTTTCCAGTAGAATGGAAGAAAGGATTTGTTAGTCCAGTTTTCAAAAATGGTGATAAAACTGACATAAAACAATATAGACCAGTTATAATTTCTCCTCATATTTCCAAAATTTTTGACTCAATAATTCTTGACAAAATCACACCTCTCTTTAGAAACATTATCATTGATGAGCAACATGGATTCTTTTCAGGATGGTCAACCTGCAGCAATCTTCTTTTATTCTATCAGTTCCTCTTGGATGCAATAGAGAACCACTCCCAAGTGGACTGCATTTATACAGACTTCTCAAAAGCTTTTGACACTGTCGACCACGATATTTTGCTGCAAAAACTAACGGGCTACGGAATTAATGGGCCTCTCCTCTCATGGTTGGAATCGTATCTTAAAAATCGCCTGCAGATTGTTAAAATAAGGAATCATTTTTCTGCGCCTATTATTGTTACCAGTGGACTTCCTCAAGGGTCTCACCTTGCGCCCTTACGTTTTACTCTCTACATAAATGACATTAAAAATATACTTAAGAATTCTGAATTGCTTTTGTTTGCTGACGATGCAAAAGTTTTAATGCAAATTAATTGTCCACTTGATTGTTTAAAACTTCAAGAAGATTTACATCATCTGAAAAAGTACTGTATTCAAAATGGGTAGAAACTTAATCATGACAAATGTAAAATAATATCATTTTTTAAAAACAAGAAGAAAATATCATTTCAGTACAAATTTAGTAATAACAACATTCTTACTCCTGTTTCACAAGTTAATGACCTTGGTGTTCTATTCAGTTATAACCTATCGTTTAATGAACATATTGAAAATATTTGTAAGAAAGCATTTCAAAGATTGGATTGCATTACTAGATATTCTGGAGAATTTTCAAACTTAGCTACCTATCGATTGCTGTATGTATCTATGGTACGCCCTATACTAGAATACTGTACACCTGTTTGGAACCCTTATCATCAGACCTCTATCCATAGATTAGATTCAGTACAACATAAATTTCTTTGTCTATATTCATTTAGAGTAGGATTCTGATATGATAATGTTGATTATACATCCCTACAACAATCCTTAAATCTGCATAGCCTGTGACAACGCCGTGAATTATTGGATACTCTCTTCATTTTTAAATTGCTTCATTCTTGGTGAATTGTCCACAACTCCTTGCAAAAATTAACGTAGTACCAGACAGACGCACATGGTTCAAGAATACATTGTCTACAAATTGGCATAGAACTAACTACGCATTCAGTGAGCCAATTGAACGAATGTCAAGATCTCTAAACAAAGCGGATATTGATATATTTAACTGCTCATTGTCAAAATTTAGAAATCACTTACATAATCTCCAGAATTGACTATTACTTTCCTGTGCTTACTTGTAATATAACCTGTGTATATATCTGTACATATTTTTCTACTTATACTCCATTGAACTTTCTTTTTAGTGTGTTTTGTTTATTCTTCTCTATTGTTATGTAAAATGGTATTACCGTTAATAAAGTATAATTATTATTATTATTATTATTATTATTATTATTATTATTATTATTATTATTATTATTATTATTATTATTATTATTATTATTATTATTAAGGTGCCTCGGAAGTAATGGGAAATACCAAAAACTGGAATGATGTTCAAGTCAGTGCAGGTTATGTTGTTATTATTGGCAGTACACCAATGTTTGAAGAAGCCAATGAAGGGATAAGTGTGAACTGTTGATATTTTTTTAAATTGTTATGAGGAATTTGATCACACCGCAGGAATAAATGAAACTGTCCTAAGAAAACTAAGATAATCTGTAGTTTCAAAATTCGTGAAAAACTCAAAATCTGTTCCGAGAAAAAAATTGCGTTTTACTTAGCATTCTAAATGAAAAGTGAGGAACTGTGGGGGAATAAGTAAGAACATACTTGTGTTTTTCCTAATATTATGTTTTAGGAATAAATTATCTATCAGAAATTATTTTCCTAGAGCAAAATATTTAAAAAATTCCCTTTGTTCAAAAAATATATAATTTTATTTTACAATAGCTAGAAATTGTGACACTGTGTTTTTATTATTTCTGTCATCTACTTGTAGATCAGTCTTTCAGCTTTCTATTGATGTATAATATGGATTTATTAGGATTAATATGTGATTACAGGGATGGCTTAATTTTCATGGTGGGTTTTTGGGGAAAATAACTGCAGCATTTAACAGATAAACCTGCAGCAGTTCTAGGGTTATTTAAGGCCACGGCCACTTCCTTCCCACTCCTAGTCCTTTCCTATCCCATTGTCGCCATAAGACCTATCTGTGTTGGTGCAATGTAAAGCAAATTGTATTAGAGGGATAAAATCTGACCGAGTCAAGTAAGATTTTTTTTCTATTTTATTTGTTTTATTGGATTTCTATTTACTTGTAGATATTTATGAATATCATGATCAATTCTAATGAAATCTCTTATTTTCAGGTTTGACTCTTGATGAACGAGACATAATAGAAAATTTATTTAGGAAAGGAACATTACGTATTCTAGTCGCAACTTCTACCCTTTCATCTGGTGTCAATTTACCTGCTCGCCGTGTCATAGTAAGAACTCCACTGTTTCATGGAAAACCTTTAGAAATACAAGTCTATCAGCAAATGATTGGTAGAGCAGGACGTATGGGAAAAGATACAGCTGGTAAATATTGAATTAGATTTATCTTTAATTTCATTAACAATTTCACAAAAATAAGAAAATGAAATTATAAAAGGGACATTCATTATTGGTGCAAGCAAATGTTCAGTAGTGTCTGAAATAACCCCATTTGGCGGTATTCCTTCTCAAGCACTGTGCCCTTATCATTCATCAATTCCTCCAAATTCTCTGCAGATTCAGATAAAATAACAATATATTGCAATATATAAATTTATAATTCTTTTATTTATCTTCATGAAATCATTTGTCATCACATTTATTTTGAACTGTAAGAAATTACTTACATTGTTAATTCTTGTATTGTTCTAAAACTATCTTCCAACTGTATGGATTGACATCTTTCATAGACACCTTGAAAATGGCACAATTTTTAAAAAAGTGCTTAGAACAAGGGAGGTCTAAATCCAATTAACTGTAATTCATTGTAGTATGGTTTGGGCATCACATTGTGAAATTTGTGTATTTCTATCTTTATGTTGTGGCAGATACGGTGAGAAATATTACAGTAGATCCAGTAACATTTCACTGTGTACTTATAACCATCTGCTCTTATGTTAATTTTGATCCATTTTTAATATTATTTCGTACTTTTTATGGTCTCTTCTTCTCCAAAAATTATAACATACAGAATGTACATTCTGTTCACAGGTGAAAGTTTCCTTGTATGTAGTAAAGGAGAGCAAAAGATAGCGCAACAGATCATTCAGGCTGGTCTTAAACCAATTGAAAGCTGCCTTGGTCATGGTGGCTTGTCTTCCAGCTTAAAACGAGCTATTCTAGAGGTAAGGGATCCTGTTGTAATATAGGCCTAGTAATTTAAACATTTCCATTCTGGTAATCATTATGCATTAGTCATTAGAATGTAAAAGTATCCATAAGATAAGAAAATAACTTGATTTTCATTGTTCCCTTCTTGTCAAGAATGTTTGTTGGGTAGTATAATATGTATCAATTAATTGCATCATGTTAATTTATTCATTAAACCAAAATTTTTAAAATTCTTTGTCTCACAAAGTTGTGTGCTATGCATCTTAGCAGAAACTTTCACTCTACCTGTACAGTGGAACCTCAGTAATTCGAAATTGCTTACAGTAAAACCTCAGTGCATCTTTTTTCATTTACAGTCATGTAAAAATCATAATAATAATGTAACGACAATAATAATAATGATAATAATAATAGCATGTGTTGTCCTAAGGCGGGTGAAGGTCTTTCGAGTTGTCGTGTGATAGGCGATCTACGCGCTTATGAAAATGCGGCCCTCCACGAGATGAATCCTAATGCATCGGCACACAGACACAACCCCCAAGCTGTCAGAATTAACCAAGGAAAGTTAATAATAATAATAATAATAATAATAATAATAATAATAATGTTAATGGTTTTACGTGTCACTAACTACTTTTACGGTTTTCGGAGACGCCGAGGTGCTGGAATTCAGTCCCGGAGGAGTTCTTTTACGTGCCAGTAAATTTACCGACACGAGGCTGACGTATTTAAGCACCTTCAAATACCACCGGACTGAGCCAGGATCGAACTTGCCAAGTTGGGGTCAGAAAGCCAATGCCTCAACCATCTGTGCCACTCATCCCGGCCAGGGAAAGTTAAAATCGCCCACCTGATCAAGACCCTTTGAACCAAAGGTTAACACGCGCTAACCATTTAGCCATGGAGCTGAACTTGCTCATACTATATACACATAACGGTATCACAATATTGCAACCATGATATAGCGTATAATCTCAAATACCACCCGCACTTTTTTCCCCAAAATATTGTTTCTAAATCTTGGGTGCGCGTCGTAATCAAGCCGTTCATTCTCGTAAATATTTACTACGTTTATATGGAGTATTGAAATAAATTTTAATACGGTTATCGTACTCAATATACCACCTTTAAACAGGCATTCAGGTCTTATTGTGTTTTAGTTGCGTTCTAGAAAACAAGATTGATTTTTTCTCAATACAGTTACAGTGGCATGTAAACGCGAAATGTAAGGTAATGAAATAGGATAAATCAAACAATATGGGTAAATAGGCGGTAAATATGAAAGCCGGTGCTGCAGATGGTCGATTGTCATTTCTTTCAGAATGTTGCTAGCATGCTGGGTGTGTGAATGGCTGATCTCGCGGTATATCGTACTTTGCGAGAGTCGAGACTGTTGGTTACGGAAGTCTACTAAAAATAAGAATAATAATAATGCGAAAAAAATAATAATAATAATAATAATAAATATAATAAAAATAAATGTTAATAAAATGTGAATAAGGAAATAGTAAATAATAATATAGACACTTAATAATATAAATAAGGAAATAGTACAATTATGCCACAGCGGAGAATTCACATCAGAACATGGAAACGTGACGAGTATCTTTCGATACGCAATATTAAATCAAATACAAGGAAACACTTACAGGCCTAAAAATGACAACTAAGAGAGGAGAGTGGAAGGTGTTGGAAGCCCTGTGAGGTCCATGGAACGTATGACGTTATGTGGGAGAAAAGACTTACAATAATACACCCAACAGACAAATAATTATTGAGAAAATGAACATACAATTATAAATGAATAAATAACTGAACTGCGGATTAACTGATACTTGAGATACCAAACAAAAGATGTGTAAGGGAAACAATTAGGCTCTTCGGTCACGAACAAACTTTGACATAGAGATTCACATTAAAAGTTAAATATACAGAATGAAAACTTTGACATAGAGGTTCACATTAAGGTTAAATTTACAGAATGAAAGGAGCAACCTCGAAGGAAACAAAATTAATTACACTATTCAAGAAAGTGTTTCAGTTACTTACAATTACAACTAGACTTAGAAAAGAAGGTCTGCCTCTGAAAACAACACGTTGTGGACTAGCATAATCGCTAAGTCATATACATGCTCTATTTTGGAAAATGTGGAAAACTAGAGGAAACTCCGGCACAAAAGATGAAATTCTACATAATTACTGAAGTTACATTAAGTGGGAATAGTCCGAAACACAAGAATGCATTTAAATAACATATGGCAAAACAGCGCTTACCTTGGCCATCTGAAGACCCAGACTTAATGTTCTTGTTGACTACAACTGTGGAATGCGTGGCGTCGATTCTCATGACCAGAGACTTGCATCATTCCCCTTGATGGGAAAGTATGTAAAAGTATACAAAAAAATATACTTCTATATACTAAACATGTGACACTTCTGAATTCCAACATCATTCATCACTTCCTCAACCCTGACAAGAAGTGGGGAGGCTTTACCAGCTTCTGGATCAATTTGGCCGAACAGCTGTTGGCAAGTGTGACCTTGCCTGACTATCCAAAACGAGGACTCCGAAGCCCTGGGAATACACCACTGAGACTTCAGGGAAGGCACTGGAAACACTTTCCAACCAAAATACCCCCAACAACGAAGAAGGTTATCCCGTCATGGAGATGCAAAGTCTGTGTGACACGGGGTCTGAGGAAGGAATCTTCATTTGAATGCCACTGGTGCAAGGTGGCGCTCCACGTAGATGACTGTTTTATGATCTACCATACACATGAACACTTTACAAAGTGCAACTGACAGTAGTTTAAATATTTCCTTTCATTAGGTTTCTGTAAAACATGCTTTTTCAACGTCAGTGATAATATCATGTAAAGTAATGAAAATAAATGGTACACCAAGGAATAAATAAGTTCAATTAAATGGTATGTGAATGGGTTAAACAATTAGTATTTTGCAGAGTAATTTAAATTAAAAAGTTATCTGTCGTGACCGAACGCATCTTCTGAAACATGCAGGGATAGGTTTCCACACTTCCACTCACTTCGGTGTGTCTACAGTGTGCTTCATATCTCCGTAAGTTCAAGTGAAATCTTAATTCTTTTGTATTCAGTGTTTTAAGGACCGCCACAATATCACGTAGCAGGCTGTATGTGGAGAAGCCGACAGTTGGCGAAAAAGTGTGGCTCATATAATCAGTTCATATGCACTGAACAGTGTTGTCAAAGCCGAAGAAACTGCATTGTCTTTTTAACGCCGAGCCCAAACGAACTTAGGGTTTTAAAGGAGAGAAGTACTAGTCGGTAAATCGTACAAGGGTGGGGGTCATTGTGCTGTGTTGCAGAAGTAAGGGACTTCCTCCCCTCGTCATAGGAAAGTTCGACGAGCCACGATGTTTTAAGGTATCGGGTACTTTCCGTGCAAGTACAGGGCATCTAAAATGCATACATTATAGTAATGCAATGAATAAAGCACTTTCACAGGGCAGCCAGCATAGATTTCTCCTCATCTTTGAATTATGCTTTTTTTTAATCCTCTTTCGTTGCGCGAGGTTATGTTTGTCAATATGTTATCCAAGTGCATTATTTAAATATTGTAAATGCTCAGTGTTGGATACATTTTGGAAATAGTTTTTTTCCATGGCATTTGAAAGGTTCAAACTGTGAATCTAAGCTGATTTTTGCATCCCAACTACTTCGAATTAACAAGGTTTTACTGTATTGGTTTATTCTGCATACATCTGAAATGCTGTTGCATCAAAGGTCAGTGACTCTAATCTTATCTGATATCACTATTATGCTTCTGGTTGATGGTATCACTTTCTTCCATAAGATTATGATTTACTGACTGTGATTTTAATTTCCAGGTGGTGGCAAGCGGTGTAGCTGAAACACCTGAGCAAGTTCAGTGCTATACCAACTGCACTCTTCTTGCTACTACCCAGTCACAGCTAGACAACCCTGTTGAAACTTGTATTACATTCTTGGTAGAGAATGAATTTATGAGACTCCAAACCTCTGACAATGGAACTACCAAGTATGTACCATCTCCTCTAGGTCGAGCATGTCTCGCTGCTTCCTTGCCTCCTGATGAAGGATTAGAACTATTTCAAGAATTACAGAGGGCAAGGCAGTGCTTTGTACTTGAAAATGAACTTCATGTGATATATCTGGTAAGAGAAAAAAAAAAAAAAACGGCATATCACTGGTAGATATGGAGTGCCGTACTGTTAGGCAATATGCAGCCTTGGCATTATGCTGCTGTTTGTTGAAAGGATTGTGAACTAAGTCCAGGCTAGATTTTCATCTTGAAGGATTAAATACAGTAGAAGTCCGCTATAGCGAGTACGGCATATAACGAGAACCCCTGTATAACGCCAATTTTTTGCTGTCCCTTCAAAATTGCTATATTAAACTGTAGATTATCCTTCGGTTACAGTGAGAGCCCTATCACTGACGCATCCGTTATTACAAGCACTTAAGCGCATGTGATTTTTCCCCGTTACCAGTATTTATGCACCCCAGCGATTATGTTGCATGCGATCATTTACCTTCGGTATCGTTTCCTCGCTATTTCCACTAGCGAGTTCTCTCGTCGACATTCGAAGGCGATGCCGGGGTCAATTAGTAATACCAGTCGGCTTCTGTTCCGTAAAGAAAAATTCAAAATGAAAGAGAACATTTTCGTAATGCGTAAATATCATATCCGATAACTGTTGTTAGCTCATTAAAAATAAAGGCTCACTAAATGATCACTTAATTTTAATGCTAAATACTGCAATTAAGTAAGAATGTGATAACCTCGAGATATGGAAGAATATACCGTATTTCACGGCATAATCGTCGCCACCGCGTAATCGTCGCATCCTTTATTTTCAATACAAAAATCGGACTTTAAACCTTTAATTACATAATCGTCGCACGTCCAAATTTTGTTCACTAATCTGGTTAAAAGGTAAATGGAACTGCAACGTAAGTTGCACATGAATGCGCAATTTAAATACGTGTATGGTTTATGGGCAATTTGGCAACACAGTCACGTTCGCGACATGTTGCACAACGTATAAATAAATAATACCGGTATATGTACGACGCATGGATTACCGGTAGACTATCGGCAGTTTGACAACGTGGTCGCGAGACAGTGTACTATTTATTCACCACCTACATATTATGCTTACCGGTAGGCTATCGGCAGTTTGACAACGTGGTCGCGAGACAGTACTATTTATTCACCACCTACTGTACATATTAGGAGTTCCCATTTGAAATACGTAAGGCTGTAAGTTATCGCTTATCGGCAACGTCGCCAGGAAATACCGGCTAGGTAGGTTGAATGGACCTCGAACCAACCCTCAGATACAGGTAAAATTCCTTGACCCGGCTGTGAACTGAACCCGAGGCCTCCGTGTATGAGGCAAGCACGCTACCCCTGCACTATGGGGCCGGCTCCTGTGTTATTGCGCACGAAGTGAAATCCAAGACGATAACGCAGATTTCCACGGAATTATTCAGCCGAATTATTTACGATGTCTCAGTTGTCATCGCTAGACTCTTATCTTACTACTACGTCATACGTGTCCGGGCATGGGATGAAAACTTTCATCCAAGCAGTCAAGATAATTATTATCCAATGCTATTAAAGTTTTATTTTATAAACTCGTCAGTAATGTAATGTAAAATCATCAATAACTGGGAAGAAATATTAACCCAATTACCGTATGTTTAAAAGAAATTGAAAAAAATGAATGTTTGTTACTGACGTCTCGGAATACAGTCAACTATACAGTAGATCTACACCGCGCTAGCTAGAGCTCCGGTTTGGGAGCTTTGCGCAAGCGCAGTAGTGTGTCGCAACCAACGAGCTAAACTGATAAATTGTTGCATGCTTCCTTGCTGCCTAACAGTATTGGCTGCTCTGGAATGGACAGATCACAGATGCATTTATTTGTTTCAGATTTACGTGATTACTGTAGACATGTGTGCGTGAGAATTTAAGTTTTTAATTTGTGTTTTGGGTGTTTGCAGAAATAATTTGTTTTAATAGTGAACAATTACGGAAAGTCATTTATATCGCAAAACATTAACGTGTGAAGCATTTATAAGCGATTATGGGTAAATATAGAAACTATTCTGCGGGCTTCAAGCTAAGCGTAATTGCCTTCGCTGAGCAGCACGGGAACAGAGCGGCAGAAAGAAAATTTTCTGTGAGTGAAAAGATGGTGCGTGACTGGCGGAAAGTAAACAAGCTAAAAAGCACAAACCCTTCTAGACGCGCGTTTAGAGGTCCTAAAACAGGGAAGTTTCCTATAATTGACGAAGAAGTGTTTAGGTACGTCAGTGAAATACGTAACAATGGCTGCAGTGTATCATATGAAATGTTACAAATTAAGGGACAGGAGGTAGCGCGCAAACACAACATACCGGTAACTCAGTTTAAGGCGACTCGTGGGTGGATTAAGGGGTTCATGCGACGACACAATCTGTCAGTGCGAAGGAGAACAACACTAAGCCAAAAGTTGCCTGCTGATTACACGGACAAGATTGTAAATTTTCACCGATTTGTCATACGTTTGCGCAAGGAAACTTCGTACTTGCTTTCTCAAATCGGTAATGCCGATCAGACTCCAATCTTTTTTGATATGCCTCGCAACAGCACTATTGCGCTAAAAGGATCACGGAGTGTATTAATGAAAACCAGCGGTAGTGAGAAGTTGCGATGCACGGCAATGCTAGCCATTACAGCTGACGGGAGAAAGTTGCCGCCTTACATCATTTTCAAGAGGAAAACGATGCCTAAGAATATACAGTTTCCCCGTGGAATTCATGTACGAGTGCAACCAAAGGGTTGGATGGACGTAGAACACATGCTGGACTGGGTTAAAACTGTGTTGAATAGAAGACCTGGTGCACTGCTAAAACAACCAGCTCTGCTTGTTTTAGATAGTTTCCGAGGTCACCTCGTGAACGAAGTGAAGCAAATTCTCACTACAAATAAGACACGACAGATAGTCATTCCTGGTGGCCTAACATCTGTTTTGCAGCCACTAGACGTATGTGTTAATAAACCCTTTAAAGACCACTTACGTCGATTTTACGAGTGGATGATGAGCGGCGATCAGCAATTGACGCCCGCCGGAAATATCAGGCGTCCACCCTTGGACTTGTTATGCTCGTGGGTGAAGAAGAGTTGGGATCTTATACCACCTGAACTAGTCTCCAAGAGCTTCAAAAGGACTGGGATTTCGAATGCACTAGACGGTTCCGAAGATGACGCAGTGTGGCAGGGAGACGAAGAATCTGATACTGGTATTAACAGAGGCGAGGACGGCGCATCAGATAGGGAAACCTGCGATAGCGACACCTAAGATTTGGAATAAATTGCGTACCGGTAAGTCCGCATTTCACAACAAAGCGATCATTTTTTGCAAGTGTAATATTTTAACTTTAATACTCAAATTAATGACAACTTAACTTAATACGTTCATTTTTATTTTCAGGTTGGAAAAACGTTCGCCGAATTGTTGCGAAAAATTATGAATTTTGTTTTAGACTATTTTAATTATTTTGATGTATAAACGCGAGTATTACGTGCATCTTAAATTTGTATCAAATACAATTTAGTTATAAATACATTTTTTGAGTAATACAAATACTGGTATTAAATATTCATCGTATAATGGTCGCACCCTACAATTTTTTTCGAAAATTTTGGTATAAAAAGTGCGACGATTATGCCGTGAAATACAGTAATTGATTTTTAAGGTTAGTTTATATTTTCTCGCATCAGGTTAAATTATGGAAGGGCTATTATCATGTAAATTTATTGCGAGAAGGTTATAATTTCTCTACTGACGCTTGAAGCGTGTTTTCATCATACGCATATACGGTTAAGTTAGGATAGATGACGCTGTTTGAATAAGAAAACTGAAATGTTTGCCACAATATGCAATCAATCATCTTTGGTACGGTGTAGTTTCCTCACTATGTGCATTTGCGAGCTCTCTCGTCGAAATTCGAAGGCGATGATGGAGTCGATTAGCAATAGCCGTCGACTGGTATAATATAAAGAAAATTCAAAATGAAAGAGGATAACACGTTTTCGTAATAAATGCGTAAATAACATGGCCGAAGGCAGTTGTTAACTCGTTAAAAATAAAGGCTGAAGTTAAGTAAGAATGTGATACGCCTCAAGATATGGCAGAGTACATCACTGATTTCAGAGGATAGTTCGTATTTTCTTGCGTCTAGTTACATTTCGGAAAGGCTATTCACAAGTAAATTTTTAGCAAGGAGGTTATCATTTCTCTACATGCATTACAAATATGTTATCATGATACATATACGGTTAGGTTAGGCAACACCGTTTAAAGAAATCTTGAAATGTTTGCCACAGAAGCCTCTGAGTGATACCGTATTTCTCCAAATCCAAGACAAAGTTTTTTTTCTCAGAATTTTATGCGAAAAAAAATCAAGGGTTGTCTTGCATTCCCGGCCTAATAGTAACGAATACCACTGGCAATTACCGCGGTAACCACGCTGCTTCTTTTCACCCCCCGCACACACAAAATTAGTTGACAATAAACGACCACCTCTTTATTATACATCGCCAGGTTGAGTGGCTCAGACGGTTGAGGCGCTGGCCTTCTGATCCCAACTTGGCAGGTTCGATCTAGGCTCAGTCCGGTGGTATTTGAAGGTGCTCAAATACGTTCAGCCTCATGTCGGTAGATTTACTGGCACTAAATGAACTCCTGTGGGACAAAATTCTGGCAGCTCTGCGTCTCCGAAAACTGTAAAAGTAGTTAGTGAGACGTAAAGCAAATAGCATTATTATTATCATTATTATCATTATTATTATACATCACTAGCCACAACAACCGGTTCTACAGGCCTATGTGTAACATCACTGGATCTTGGAAAATAGTGAAGAGAGAATGATGTTCTGTTAGCCTCTACAGAAACGTTTCTCAAATCTGCAGAATTGCATCAAAACATGCGAGCCTTCGAATTCTTAGAAAGTCCATGGCTACTCAGTGGCAGAGTTATAACGCGTCTACTGTACCTGACTCTTGGTAAAATGAAGTTTTATAGACAGCAGGAACATTTTCGTGATGGATACCGGTAGTTGTTTTGTAAAGATACGCCAACAGGTATTGCTGGCAAATTAACAACGGGTTCTTGCCGATATTATGTTGCCAATTTTAAGTTAATGGTTATTAAACATTCGAAAATGTAGAATACTTGTGCATAGGCCTAACTAAAGCCCATATTCAACGTTAGCGTGAAGACAAAGGTAGCTAAAAAATTGCGTACCGTACTGTACAAAAAATGCGACAAGGACGCTTTAAAGAAGTCGAAGATGAAATGAAAGATGAAATTGTGAGGTATGTGCATGAAAAACTCAAGGGCAGAACGGCCACACCGTGGCGAAATAAACTCTTTGCTTGACCTTCAATGTCCGCGATTAAGCCTACACATCGTTAGCCGCTGAAGTTGGCCGAACCCGGCAAGCGAGACATGCGCGTAGTGGTTACCGGTTATATCTGACGCTGAGTACGTGTAACAGTTTTATAGGCTGCAAGAATATTTTCCTGATGGATCGTCGTATTTTGGAGATGCATGAAATAGGTATTGCTGGCAAATTTTCTACGGGTTCTCTTCTGTATTACGATGCCAATTTTAAGTTAATGCTCATTAAACCCGCATAAATAAAGAATAATTGTGCAGCCACAAAAAAATACGGCATAACGAAAGCTAATGTTCGGCGTCTAAAATGCGTACTGTACAAAAAAAAGGGGCATTCGTATGATTTTACAAAGCACTTTTTGAGCCTGATTTACATTTTTGAAGGAAAAAGTGGGGTTCGTCTTGGATTTGGAGAAATACGGTATTATAATTTTTTCAGGATAAAATTAAACTCATACTTTCACGAAAAGTAACAAACAAGTGAAGCCGTAGTGTGGATATAATCTGCGGAAACACAAGTTTTGAACAAACTGATTGCCTTTTCATACCGATTATAATGTGTATGGGGGTTCTTCTGACTTTTATTCAAAAAATCGGGTATAACGACAATCCGCTATAGCGAGTAAATTTTTCGCTTTTGTGAATTCTCGCTACAACGAACTTCTACTGTATACTGTTTGATGGCAGAAACAAACCTGTCCAGCAACCTCACATGACCAAGTTATGGATTAACTGCAGATAGCTGGGATGGGGCTGGTGCAAATAGCCACTATCTACCAATGGTGTTTGTTCCAAACTTACACCTAAACATTCGTCACCATAAAACATATCTGTGTTGGTGCAACGTAAAGCAAATTGAAAAAAGAAAAAGCCACCACCACCTAACCATTCTTCTAAAGTAATCACCTCTGTTGTTTGTTCATGTCAAACTTCATATCCCTTCTATTGTTGTACTGTATCAAACATCTGCCTCTAAACTGCTGGTTAATCTGACAGCGTGGAGTGCCATGCTAGGTACAGGACAGAATGGTTTTGGAATGGAACTGAACTATGACCACTGTTATTCATGATGGCTCCAAATAGGAGGAGGGTGGGCATGAGGGAGACCAGACTAAGATTGTTGAAAATGGTCAAGAATAAAGAAACAGCATGGTGGTGTGATAACTTTAAAAGCTGCTGTTAAAGATAGAAATGGTGTAAGAAGAACTTTGTACCATGCCAGAGTGCGATGGAATATAAGTGAAATTAAGGATAAACAATAATTTTACAGAGAAACAAGATTGTAGGTCAAAAGAATAGTTGACGTTGAGAAACGAAAATGCAAAGAAGATCTTGCAAACAGAATAGGGTAAGACAAACACAAG
Source organism: Anabrus simplex (assembly GCF_040414725.1). Taxonomy (NCBI): domain Eukaryota; kingdom Metazoa; phylum Arthropoda; class Insecta; order Orthoptera; family Tettigoniidae; genus Anabrus; species Anabrus simplex. Next base: position 207,587,163 of record NC_090272.1, read on the forward strand.
AAGCTCCTGTATAGCATTGTTAAAAATAAAAGAAATTATAATAGTACTATCAACACAGCAGAACTTCAAACGGAGAAGTAATTAGAAACGAAAATAAATATTACAGGAGTTCAGTAGATATTTCAATCACAAGATGAAACTCCAAACACTAAACAATAATGCTCAAGGTTTGAGCTGACTGGAAGTAGAGGTAGCAGTTATGTAAAATGAGAAACAAGTCTGCTGGGCTGGATGAGTTCAGTGTGGACTTGACCAAAGCATTTGGAGAACATGGAATACAATGGTTGTACAGAGCACAAAATAAAATTTGGAAAGAAAATGAAATCCCCACTGACTGGAGGCAAGGCATGATCATTTTACTATTTAAGAAAGGTGACGAAAGAAGTGTAACAACTATAGAGATGTAACCATCCTATTTCATGGGTTAAAAATACACAAGTTCATCCTGGGGAGAAAGATCAGAAAATTTGTTTAACCTAAACTTGAGGAGAAACAACTTGGATTTAGACCAGACAGACCAACCCTAGACCTCATTTTTTGGACAAGGAGATAAGAATAGAGCTGTTACAGTTGTATTCTTGGATATCTAGAAGGCTTATGATCATGTACCATGTAAGCACATTTGGGGATGTCTAAGATGTAAAGAAGTGCCAGATGAAAAAAATGAAATGGCGTATCGCTTTTAGTGCCGGGAGATTCCAGGACGGATTCGGCTCGCCAGGAGCAGATCTTTTGATTTGACACCCGTAGGCGACCTGTGCGTCGTGATGAGGATGAAATGATGATGAAGACAACATTTACACCCAGCCCCCATGCCAGGAAAATTAACCAATGATGGTTAAAATTCCCGACTCTGCCGGAAATCGAACCTGGGACCCCGTGACCAAAGGCCAGCACGCTAACCATTTAGCCATGGAGCCAGATGATATTATAGCTTGAGTACAACAACTATACTGCCGTCAGCGAGAAAACCAGTCCTGCTGTAAACATTAGCATGTTGATGCTATTGCAGAATGCCTGCGTGGAGACATTAAAATACAGTAGTTCGTTAGCTAGGTCGTAGCATACTGCGATCCTACATCCACAATGTCCAAAATATAATTTCTCAAATAATTTCAGTCAGAATACCATATTTACTCGCGTTTAGAACCCCGTTTTCCCTACTTCTACAGCCAAAAAAAGTAAAGGGGGTCCAATATGCGATAACCTCAAATTTTGTGCAGTGAACACATGATTTCTAGGCCATAAAGAGCTATAAATTTTACATGTAAACATTCTACACTGTTCTTTAACTAACGTATGAATGTGTTTGAGTTAAACTGGCTATTTTCGTTGGAAGGCAGTATTTCTAAATGTAAAAAGGTAATAAATGGTGAACGCGACTTTTAGAACTACATATATAGAAATATAATCCGTTCTAGTCACTCATATCACGTCATTCATTTAGTGTCATTAATTCCTCTGAAGGGGTCAACGTCGGGAAGGGCATACAGTCCTAAAAACTCTCTATGAAGATTAGTCTAACTTCATACTCAACCCCGTAGAGAAAAGGGATAAGGGTATTGTATTATCATATTATGCAATATTGATACAAAATCACTCAATGGCCAGTCATTTGTCTCTGTCAGTTGAGCAGTAGGCCTACCTACCACACAGTAAACCTGATCACTGCTTCAGAATTACACATTTCTTCAAGCTTCCGAAATCATGCTGTTCAAAACATATCTTGCACCAATTATTCTAACGTATGGACTGGGCCCTGATTCATAAAATATATTTCACTAATATTTATTATTAAAATAAATAACTAATATTATTAATAAGAAACCAATAATATCAAATCAGTCAACACTGAACTGCAGTTAGGGCAGTCTCCCAGGTGGCAGATTCCCTATCTGTTGTTTTCCTAGCCTTTTCTTAAATGATTTCAATGATATTGGAAATTTATTGAACATCTCCCTTCGTAAGTTATTCCAATCCCTAACTCCCCTTCCTATAAATGAATATTTGCCCCAATTTGTCCTCTTGAATTTCAACATTATCTTCATATTGTGATCTTTCCTACTTTTAAAGCCACCACTCAAACTTATTCGTCTACTAATTTCATTCCACACCATTTCTCCGCTGACAACTCGGAACATACCCTATGGGAATCAACATCTATAACATACCACTTAGTTGAGCAGCTCATCTTCTTTCTCCCAGTTCTTCCCAGCCCAAACTTTGCAACATTTTTGTAATGCTGCTCTTTTGTCGGAAATCACCCAGAACAAATCAAGCTGCTTTTCTTTGGATTTTTTCCAGTTCTTGAATCAAGTAATCCTGGTGAGGGTCCCATACACTGGAACCATACTCTAGTTGGGGTCTTACCAGAGACTTATATGCCCTCTCCTTTACATCCTTATTACAAGCGCTAAACACCCCCATAACCATGTGCAGAGATCTGCACCCTTTATTTACAATCATATTATGTGATTACCCCAATGAAGATCTTTCCTTCTATTAACACCCAGATACTTACAATGATCCCCAAAAAGGAACTTTCACTCCATCAACGCAGTAATTAAAACTGAGAGGACTTTTCCTATTTGTGAAACTTGTGAAAATTAAGTAATAATATTAGTATTATGTTTCCATAGAGTTATTAGCTAATAATATTAGTAATTAATTTATGAGTCAAAATTATTAGTAGATATTCCTCATAATATTAGTAAATTGTTTCATAGACAATATGACTAATAAAAGTTACTCATATTATTAGGGTTATTTCCATGAGTGTATTTTGACTCAGAATCCATATTATTAGTGAAACCAAAGTGAGTGGTATTGTAATATTTTGGCATAAAATCGTGAAGATCAGCAAAATGGTTGACTCTGATTCAAATAGTGATGAGGAACAAGTGTAGGTATTCACTGTTCAATAAATGTTAGGCCAAAAACAGCCTGTACTGGTATGTAACAAACATATGAATACAATGAAAAATTTAGGTTAGATTACGGAACTTTAGAGTATTTGCTTGATAGGATCAGTAATAGAACGTTCCATTGCAATGAATGAAGCATAACCTCATAAAAGCAGCTTCACATTGCACTCCATGGGTTGGTAGTGATGCACAGTATCATAGTGTTTCATCACTACATCAATGGTTTTTAGTTTGGCTCACGATAATCTCCATTCTTTCAAATTCTTTTTGCCAATTAGCTTGAACTTCTGCTTTTGTCTCACCCCGTAGCATATCATTTCTGCTCGGAGACTCCAACTATCCTTTATAATCTTCGCTTATACCACCAGTAAACAAAGATGGTGGTGGTGATATTGTTTTAAGAGGAAGTACAACTATGTAACACTAATCAGATAGAAAAATGGATGGGATCCGACACGTTGAAAAATCAAGGTAACGGTCAAAGAAAGAGGAGGGCCACAAAGGGCATGAAAATGAAAGACTCTCTAGGCCTCGCAACCTAATACCGTCATGGTCGGAAAAGAGCAAGAGTTAAACGATAGAGATTGAATATGATACATGAAATTGAGGAGCCTGGACAAATAAGCGGAATTAATGCCAGAACTCAGCTCAGGGCCCCATGGTCTCAAACCCACTTTCCCAAGTTGAGAGCCCCTGGGCCCCCTTATAGCTGCCTCTTACGGCAGGCAGTGGATACCATGGGTGTTATTCTACCGCCCCCACCCACAGGGGTAGTAAACCAAGATTTTGCTAGTCCATCTCAACAGAGATTTTTAAGAGCACATAAAATAAAAAAGTAAAAGGAACAACAAGGCTGCGAATAGCTGACACTTTAACTCTATTACTTTCCGCAAAGAAACTTTCTTCTTCACATTATTTTCACTTCTTGTATCCATTCTCATATGTCTGAAAGTCACAACAACGAAATTATCAAGTGAGCCTATCGAACAATAGCCAGTTGTAGTCAAGCACTTGCCTACTGCTAGGAACGAACACAAACCAAGAACATATGCAACAGGCCGATTCTAACCTCCATCTGTATCAGCTGACTAATGAACAAATATTATGAGTGAAGATATTTTATTAGTCATGTGTAAATCTTTATGAAACAGAATTTGGTTAACTAATAATTATTTTTATGAGTCCTAATGAGGCCTTAGAAGCAGCAACTTTGACTGGACCTGTAAAAAGTTGCCTACTGGCCACTGAAATGAAGTTCCTTTGTTCTTGTCTCTAAAAGACAAGGAATGACAAAGTATGGAATGAGAATATCTGGCAACAACTTGAATTGGATAAGAGTTTGTTGGAAACCTTAGAATTAAGCAGATAATGAGGTATGGTCATGTGAGAAGGATGGCACTATAAAAGAAGTGGTGTTGGTAGAAGGCTGTGAGGGAGATCTCATGATGGTTGGGGAAAGCAAGTTTTCAAAACCTTGCTAATGGTGATGTAAATTGGCAGCAGAAAGTAGAATAGCAGTTGTGGACAGACAGGATGAACTGGAAGAGACTCTTAAAAATCCACACCCGGCTTGCTGGAGCTTTAGAATTGATGTTAAATATGGAATCAAGGCCTAGAAGCTTAAACTTGTTCAATCATTCTATTTCTCTCCTATTAAGTCTTAGAGAACTATTGTCGTGTTTCTGACTGCTGATGACTGTTAATTTGGGTTTACTGGTATTGATGGTGAGACCTATAGCTGTGGAAACTTTGTTGAAAAGTAACTGTACATTCTCAATATTTTTATTGTTGGCTAATGAAGGGTGTAATCTGCTTATCTGATTGTGCTGATATGCCCTCCATTGATCTTAATCCCAATTACTGTTTCACCTGAAGTTTCCTTGAACACTCCACTCTGAACTTGGTGCTCTATTTATTTTATTTTTTCGCTTTCCTTACTGACTACAACATAAGTGTATTTTCTGGTCAAATGCTTTCTCAAAATATATAAAGCATACAAAAATGTCCTTATGCAATTCATAGCATTTGTGTAATAGGATATTTATACCAAAATTGAGAGTGGTCTACATTCTTTCTCATTTACTTCTGTTACGTGTGTGTACGTGTGTATTTTTTAAGTATATCATTTTCTTAATTCTCAAAGATTTTCATTTATTCATCTTGTGTTCTAATTCCTTAGTAAGAGTGAAGTGTACTTATGTCAAACTGATTTAGTACATGTGTTCTGTTGCAGGTCACTCCATACAGTGTCTCTGCTCAGTGGGGAAACTTGGATTGGTTACAGGTAATGTCTGATTTTATGCTAAAGGAGACTATAGGAAAGACTCGGCAAAATCTGCAATATTAAGAAAAAATTGGAGTGTCATGTTGAGAGTGATCATCAAAATAATATTTATACACTAAAAAAACTGTTACTTAAGTAATATTTATTTCGTACTTCGAAACAGTATTATAACTTACTTTTTCAATTAATTCACTTAGTTGTGATTGTATTACTTCGGATAAATCCACAGCAGTCGGGTAATTCCGTAGCACTTTGTGAATTCATTGCCAGTAACAATGCAAATACAGTAGAGTCTCGCAAATCCGAGGCTCTGTTAAATCCGAGCATTATTTGAATTTTTCTTTTTGCGAATTTAAAATGATTTTTCTACAGCTTTTCATTCCCTGCTTATTCCTGCTATGCCATTGTACTGTGGCTCCCCTCTACTGAGATCATGCACCTCTTTGTTGTATCTGAAACTAAAATGATTTTGAGAAAGAAGGGTCTGCCTGTTAAAGTAGATTAATTGCTGGACATTGCAGAGACACATCCAGATGAACAGGAACTACTATGTGATGGAATTAGTGCTTTATTTTTGCCCCCTAATGCAACAAGTTGGACACAACCTGTGGATGAGGATGTTTTGGAATGTCTAAAAAAATAGTATCATTACCGCCTGCTACATTCACTCCTGGAAGCAACAGAACGTGAGGAAAACATCATAACTTCCTCAAAAAGTTAACCATGAAGGTCATAGAGTACTGGTTAGCAGAATCATGTATCTGCTGACAGTAACTCTGATGACAGCAATGATAATGGCATACCAAACTTGTTAGATCTAATCTCACAGATACCTGGATGTAAAGATGCTAGTGAAATTGAATGAACTTACAGGCGCATCAGTCATTGAAATGTTGAAGGAACCTACAGATGATAGCTAGGAAGAAGTTTTAGTAGAGACAGCGTCAAATATGTCTTATAGCGAGGGTCTCACTGTGTTGGACGTGGCACTATGCTACCTAGAACAACAACCAGATGCGACTCCCACTTGCACCCTGCTCTTTAAGTGATAGCATGACATTGCTGCAGAGAAACGATGCAACATTCAGAAACGGAAGTCATTTAAGGAGAGTTTCAAAAAATAACCTTCATCCATGCCATAACACTAAGAAATGACAATGCAGGATCTTAGCTTCAATCGTTGCCGGTTTTGTTCATTTTTCACAATTTTCCCTGTGTTGCTCCATGTGTAGTCCAAGGTATTCCAAATCCGAGGTACCTTACCCCCCAATCACCTCGGATTATAGAGAGACTACTGTAATGCTTCTTGAAAGTAATAATAAATCTCATGTCTTCCAAAAATAGTAGAACAGGATACTGTATTTACTCACATATAAGACTGTTTTTTATTTGTTATTTAATGCCAAAAATTTGAGGGGATCTTCTATATGCAAAAAATGAGTTAATCATTAAAATCATTAAATTAATCATTAAAAATACAGCCACTTTAAAAAATAAAAGTAGCGTTAAGGATTTTTTACGTTTTAACTTAAAAGAGGATTGCCACTCTTTTTTAATAGGATTCCAGAAGTACTTCCTCCACACAGAAGTACCAAGCAAAATTTTGTAAACAAATTGAAGGAATAGAGGTCTATTCTCCATAATAAGCGAGGGGTAAAAATTCTTGCATTTTAATGAGTAGAAAATAATAAGGTTGGAAAAATATTAGAATATTCCGTATTTTCTCGCATAATTAACACAATTTTTGATGAAAAATACAGGTGAAAGCTTTGTATGCATAAATCATTGAAGGAATTCAGATATTTAAAAAAAATTGTTTTCATTTAAAGGATACATCAAATATAATATACACTTGAATGGTTCAAATCATTTGCAGTTATCGTCATTTGGCGTAAAATTACGGTGTGTGCTTTTTTCTGAAAAGTCAAATAGGGTACATCAGGTAAGTTGTACACATGGGTTTGAAGTACCGACATTGGAAAATATTCTTACCGTTACGAGCTGACAGTACAACCTGAAGTAAAAATAAATTTGAACTAATAAAAGCACAATTCATGTAAGTACAGTACATAATAATGGCATCCCGGTAAAAAAGAAAAGTTTTACCAATTTTAGGCTTACCATCTTTGAGTTTGCTATCAGCACTGCAGGAAGAATTGCTGCTACTGCTATCACTGCTCACATTTTTCCGTAAGATGCCATCTTCACTCCTGTCTAACGAATTAGAGATTCCTGTTTTCTTGAATCTTTTCAATCACCTTTGAGGAAATCATGTCCTAGGCGCGCAATATCCACTCACAAAGGAGTTCCACAGGTGGTTTCCGAATCTTATCTCTTTGAGTAAGTTCGTACACACTTTCTGCCATCCAGCACTGATAGTTTTCACACATTGTCCTTGAATGGTTTATGTATCGAAATGTCCAAGTGTTGAAGTACCAACGTCAGTCCACCAGGAATCACTTCCAAACCGATTTTCATGTTACCAATAATTTCTTAGTGTATTTCGTCAAGTGGCCATGAAAACGTCCAACACGGGAAGGGCCGGGCGTTGAAGGAGGGACCCTACTCGATTTCCACAAACCGTTTGTATCCAGTCTTGTATGAATGATGTGTCCGTCCACCCCTTTTCTTGGGTAAGAACATCGATCCCTCGCGGAAATTTGAAGGTATTGTTCTTAGTTTTAGAACAATATAAGGTGCAAGCCTTCTGCCATCAGCTGTTACAGCAAGCATTACAGTACATCGTATGATAACACTCTATGTCCCTTTCTTATTGTTTGTTTGACTTTGTGGCATAACAAAACTGATTGGCATCTGATCTGAGTTTCCATTTGGGAGAACAAATATTCCTTCACGTTATGCTTCTCAGTCACAAAGCAATGAAAATCAATTTCTTCTTGGTTGAAATTATTTGGCATTCTTTGATATAATGTTGTTCTTCGTCAAAGAGAAAGTCAATTTCTCTCCATAAAATTAATCATCCAGCTTCAGGTAACCTTAAAATCCGAGACACTGATTCCATATGCAGCAGCAGTTTCTCGTCCTTTAAAATACAGCATTTAATGAGAAACGGTATATCCATTGTTGCATAATTAAATCACATATTTAAGCAGATCTTCCTCTACTTGTGGAAACTTGCCACTTTTTGGTCCGCGAAGTTCTCTGCGAGACTTGTTGGTCACTTGGAGTGCACCTTTTAGTTTCTGCCAGTAGCGTACGTTGCATTCAAATACTGAATATTTGCGGCCCGCTGCACTATTCCTGTATGTTTCGGCATAACTAGTCACCGATGCAGTATTGCCCAAATAACTGCTCATTGTAGATTAACAAACAATTTTGAGATCACAGAAAACACATATACCATACCCAAAACACTCGTAAAAGTATGTTTGTACCAGACTGGAATAGAGCGTCACTAGTCACTTCTGCGCTGATTCACTCACTGAACTAGAGCGGTGGTACTTCCTACTGGCTGTTAACAGCACATTGTGCAGTATTTGGAATGCCTGGTTTTGCAATAGGAAGGCTGCTACTTGAGTAATTGACATCTTAATTTCAAAACACATCCGGAATTGTGTGATGGATGATTGAAGAAGTCAAATATGTGAACTTTTTTTTTTTTTTGGACCCTTGGACCCAAACAGTTGGGATGCATAAATTATGCAAGGGCGTTAATTATGCGAGTTAATACGGTACTTCTCAAAGGCTTATACTGTAGAACCTCGATTATACATTCAGTAGAATCCAAGCAACTGAAATTAGATTCATTAGAACCATGAACCAATCAACCAGAAAGGACAAGATCAGAAATTAAGTGAATAGGAAAATAGCTGGTATTGAGGTTCCTATTATCAGTGTCATAAAGAAACGCAGACTTCAGTGGTATGGGCACATAATGAGAATGAACAGGGAAAGACCTGCCAGAAAATATTTTGACCTTAATCTCGTAGGAAGAAGACCACAGGGAAGACCAAGAAAACGTTGGATAGAGACTGTAAGATCAGATATGGAGGAGAGAGGATACAAATCTGAGGATGTACTGGATCAGAAGATGTATGAAGACAGAAGGAGATGGCGAGCGCTTGTACACCACACCTGGGAAACTGGAGTTGGGAAATGATGATGATGATGACTGTACTGGAAAAGCGATCGGCGGTGAACTTGCATAAGGGATCATCTTAGCATCACATTCGGGTGGTGGTGTTGTTTAGAGAATCCTCAAAATCATAAAGCAGAGAGTGCCCACAACATTTGGAAGGAGACAGAGTACATTTCGACAGCTCTGTTTGAAGACGGAACGAGTTTTATCAAATATTCGTACTTACAAAACGTGTACATTATGTCCAGGGTTAGATGTTTATTTTTTACTTTTTTCGAGTGTATCGCCGAACAGGTTTTCGGCATTTTACTCAGGGCACTGTATAGTCGCTGGGCTTTCAGGCAGAAATCAAAACTGCTCGTTCTTAAGTAACACAAATTTAGCATTTTAATATTATCGTATACGATTATGTTATCGAGACCAGAACAGATGTTGCACCTTATATACTGTACATAAAGCCATGGGAGGTTTTGGGATTGCCAATTACTGTTTTGGTCCTAATATAAGACTGGGAATTTCACGTTTTTGTGTTAAAATGTTATAAAAACCAGCGCACGTTACATTTAAAAACTTTGTATCGTTTTGCACTCGTACCGACTTTTACAGTGGGCGCGCTTTCCAGCTTAGCTCAAGATCGCGATAAATCATAATTTTGGAAGTGTTAATGATATTTTTTCTCTTTCCACTTTGATTGTAATTAGTGACTGGCAGAATTGAATATAATGCATTCATGAACTTGAGGATCGATACTTACCAGCGAAACCATATTCTCAATTTCAACATAACCTTTAAAAGTCAATGTAGGCCTAATTTACATATACAAGATTTCCATAAACTGACTAGGACCAGTATACTGGTGACCAAATTACAATGGAAGATAAAGAAGAAAATGATATTTCGCCATCATGTTGGGCGCTTTTGTATCTAATGTGCTTTATTTTATTAGATTAGAGAATTAAAAACTACTTGTGGTCGATTGTTGTTTGGTTTGGCGTTATGGGTATTAGATTTTTCAAAGAGTTTGGCTGATCAAAGTTGCTGAACTGAAAGAAGTTTTCAAAGGAATTTGACGAAGTTTTCAGAGGAAACTGACGCATTTCCCCAGTAGAATTGAATGTAAAGTTTCGAGATTTTAAGTCGCATACTAGTAATTAATGTTCGATGCCAGCCCCGTGGTCTAAGTTGCCTGCCTCTCACCCAGAGGGCTTGGGTTTGATTACTGTCCAGGCCAGGCATTTTTACCTGGATATGAGGGCTGGTTTCAGGTTCACTCATTCTACGATTACCTTTAATTGAGGAGCTATTTAATGGTGAGATGGCGACCCCAGTCTAGAGAGCCAGGAATAATGGCCGAGAGGATTTGTCACACTGGCCATGCGTCACCTTGTAATCTGCAGGCCTTTGGATCGAGGGCGGTCGCTTGGTAGGCGGAAGGCCCATTGGGGCTGTAGTTTGGTTTGGTTTAGGGGCGTTTGTAAGATTATAAGTATACTGTACATATTTCATTTTTGTAATGTTTAGCCAAATTGTTGATGGTTCATTCGTTCCCATGTTGTACGTTTTTTTTTCTGTGGTCCCTCCAAAAATGGAGAATCGAGGTTCCACTGTATAAGAAATAGAAATTTTAATAACTACATCATAATGTACTATTAAAGTTTTAAAAGTGTATGTTTATGACCCCACGTTGGCTGAGATAGTGTTGTGCAACGCTTTTCAGTACCACGAGTCACATCCTATTTTCCACTTATTTGTGAAATGTTATTGATCTGCTATAGAAAACAAGATCATCAGTTTATTTAATGCTTTCTAATGACTGTAATTTATATATTTTAGGTTTTGTCTATGTGGGAACAGTTGCCAGCAAGCATGCGGCGGGTTGGAGAACTTGTTGGTGTTGAGGAGAGGTTTATGGTGCGTGCCATGAGAGGCACTCTTAATCTCAAATCCGGCAAACAGGTACTTGAATGTCAAATTTTTATGCCTTTTACCGGCTTATTATTGTTTAATGCATTCGGTGGGGCATGCGGCAAGATCTATTGCTGCAAGTCGCTTGCTTGGTTGGGAATGCCGGTTGTTGTTGTTGTTGTTGTTATTATTATTATTATTATTATTATTATTATTATTATTATTATTATTATTATTATTATTATTATTATTATTATTATTATTATTGCTGTTGTTATTCTTTGTCTGTATCGGCCTACTAAGGATCACATTTTTTAAGCTGTCTTCTCTGGGCTCTGATCTTTGCCCAGTGCTCCTCCATTCATTGCCTGTGCTGTTCTTTTCTTTCCTCTGTCCAGGTCTTTCCCATCTTCAACTTTGGCCTTTCTTGAAAACCCTGGTGGTCTTTTATTTTCCTCCTGAGTGGGTTGCCTTCTTATATATCTTCACAAGTGATCCCCATCTCCTGTAGGTCCCTTTCCACCGCCTTGAACCAATTTGGCTGGGTCTTCTTATCTTTAAAATAGGTAAAGATCTGGTTTGATAATCGTGTAGGTTTCTTTCTTAGCAAGTGGCCATAAAATGCAATTCTCCTTCTCCACATGATATCGGAGATATTCTGGACATGAGTATACAGTTCATGGTTATGCCGACATCTGTATTTGTCTTTGTCTTTAATTTGGCAAATAATTTTCCATAAGATCTTTTTCTTTAATTAATTTCCAATTTTTCTATCAGGCCTTTCTTGTTCATAGCAAGGCATTCTACTACATACAAAGCCTCTGGTTTTATGACTTCAGTTATGTCCGAGTTTTATGTTCAAGGATATGGACTTTTTGTTGTAAACGTCTTTGGTCACTTGATAAGCCATTTCCATTTTATTCATGCGCGACGCGAAAGCTGCTTTTTCAGAGAGGTTTGCTTCTACAATCCACTAGCCAAGATATTTAAACTTATCTGTCCGTTTGATTGCCCCCTGGTTTACGTTTAGCTCTCTTGGTGCTGGCTTGATGTTAGTTATGAATTGCATTTTCTCCAAGGATATATTATTATTATTATTATCATCATCATCATCATCATCATCATCATCATTATTATTATTATTATTATTATTATTATTATTATTATTATTAAAGTTAGACCTTGATGATTGTTGATGAAGAGAATGTTTATTGTTCTCAGAACATATTCATTGAATAAATAGTTTCATTAACAGAAAGTGTATTGACAAGGCAGATTTAACCATAATTCTATTTTAAATAGTTCTTAATAAGTTAAGACAAGTCAGTAAAGGAATAAATAACAGTATCTACGAGGGCTATGCCAAAAGTTTTTAGCAGAGTGTGGGAAGAAATTTATTTGCAAAACAACGATTACAACTTTTCAAAATACTCGCCATTAGCACGTATACATTTTTCCATTCTCTGAATCCACTTTGAAAATGTTTCAGTCCAAGCTTCTTTCGAGATGTCACTGAGTGCACTCTCGTGCGCTGCAATGACCTCTTCATCTGACGAAAACCGCTGCCCACGTATTTTTTCCTTGGTCTTAGGGAACAGAAAGAAGTCACATGGGGCCAGGTCAGGTGAATAGGGGGGATGAGGTAACACTCGCACTTTTTCCCTTTCCAAAAAGTCCATTGTTCTGGCAGCCCTGTGTGCAGATGCATTGTCATGATGCAGCAGGTGCTTTGGACTTTGGGTGCTGTGACCTCCAAGTGGCGGGGACTTTGGGAAGACAGTCATTCACATACCATTCAGCATTGACTGTACAACATGTATCCAAGGTCACAGAGGTGAGATGCCCCATTTTCGTAAAAAATATTTGCCACCATTTTCTTTCCAGAGCTCCAACTTCGTCAAACTTTTGTGGATGGTTCCTCCCCTGGAAAGCACCACACAGAAGACTGTCTCTTCGTTTCAGGGTCATAATGGTAGACCCATGTTTCATCACCTGTGACGATATTGTAGGTGTCTTCAGACTGCCCTCCATTGAATTTTTGTAGCATGAAATGACACCAGTCCACTCTCTCCTCCTTTTGGCATTCTGTCAGGGAATGTGGCACACAACATCTCTTCCTAAGGCCTAAATAATCATCAACAATGGTCTCCGCTGCTCTTGACCCAATATTTAAGGTCCCTTCAATGTCACAAAGTGTAAGATGTGGATCTGCTTTGATCATTTCCCTCACAGTATCAATGTTTTCTTGAGTCACAGCTGTTGCTGGGCAACCGGGACGAGGTTCATCTTCAGTTGACTGCCGACCCCTTGAAAACTCGCGAAACCAATTTCCAACTGTGGCTCTAGAAGGGGAAGCCTCACCAAAAACGCGCAGCAAAGAAGAATGGCATTCTTCGGCACTCACTTTATTTTTATAATCATAAAATATCATTGCTCGAAAATCGCTGCGCGCAAGATCCATCTTGCATCGTGTCTGACTTAGCACTGCCTGTGCTTTCTTCCCTCGCTGTGGAGGAACTACCGCTAGGAGGGGTTGTGCGCGCATCTTCCAAGGTCAAAAAACATTGCTCTTTGAAATGAAAATAATCCCATTGTCCTCAGAATTACGGTTTATGCGCTGCTAAAATCTTTCGGCATAACCTTCATATTATGGTCAGGTTTATCAACAATACGTACACAATTAATGATTCACTTCTAATCTGTAGGGCCCAGGGTTCATTTCAATTTGATTAGGCTTTTTTTTTTTTTCCCTCTGCTGAAATATTTAAAAGGAATTACAGACTCCCAGCATTACAGGCAGATTATTTATAGACCATGATAAATGAAACGTTGGTATTTAGTTGGGAGGATAGTGATCTTAGTGAAGTAAGTCCTCCTGAAGGGGAATTAAAGTAAATCATCTACATAGATCTGTATCATCTGATGGCCAGGCAGGCATCAATTTGTGGTAATGAGGAAATATCTCTCATAGTGCATTGGCACTGCGGGTGGCTCCAATTAGCCTACGCAGTAGCCTCCACGGTATGCAATAGCCATGTGTCTTGCTGAGTGTTCTATTTACCAACTGATGAGCCAATCTGAGCCCACTAGGGTGAAACGCTGGCAACCAGGAATGAGATAGCCGGAAAATTTATAATGTCCCATAATGGACCATTTATTTTGGTATTATAAAGCGGGGTAAGCCGATCAACCGTACAACAAATACTGAAGGATGCAAAGTGGAAAGTGCACATTCCAAGATCGCTGCACATTATGAACGAGGACGACCCGGATCGAAGGATGGAGTACTGCGAATGGTTTGAAGGCATGCTTCGTGAGGATGAACGGTTTGCAGGGATGGTTATCTGGTCTGACAAGGCACAATTCAAACTGAACGGTACTGTAAACCACCAGAACTGTGTGTATTGTGCTCCTGAAAATCCTCATGTTCATGTGGACGAACATGTTAATCTACCCGGTGTTAATGTGTGGTGTGGTCTATCATTGTGCGGTTTGATTGGATGTTTGGAAATGAAAGATATTACCTACAACAAGATGACAGGTGTCATTGTGTTTTCCTTATGTGTTCCTTTCATTGTTCCTGTCTTTCTATGTATTACGAGTCCTCAATTAACGCATTGTCCATTCAACCGGATTCTTGGTTATGAGTGAAAATACCAGGTAGCAAGTTTCCTTTTGGAAGTGCTTTGGTGTACACCGGCTTTCACTGGGACTGACAGCGCAACGTACATGACCTGTGGTGTTTGTGTATAGCTTCATGATCCAGTTGATAAGAATTTCTGGTACACCATGGTCACGAGGTGCATACCAGATCACACAATGTGGAACATAGTTGAAAGTCTTTTCAAGATTAAGGAAAGCAATATGCAGCAGCTGTTGTTTCTCTTGGTGCTTTTCAATGAGCATTCTGGCAGCGAAGATTGCATCAGGTGTTCTTGCACCCTTGATGAAACCGCTGCTAATGCTGACAATATTACACAGTCATCGATCAATCATTCTCTCAAAAAATGTTCATTGTATGCAACTGAAGGCAAATTGGACAGTAATTTGCACATTCTGCTGGATCATCTTTTTGCTTAAAGATAGGCCCAGTGATGCTTGTAGATCAATCACTGGGAACAGAGACAGAGCCAACTATGGCATTGAAAAAGTGGTCAGCCAGTTGATCGCTGGTTCTTTTAATTCCTGCAACTTTCAGAAGTCTGTCGGAAGGTCATCTGGTCCTGGCATTTTTTGGTTCTTCATACTCCTGATGGTGCTGGTGACTTCTGTTGGAATACCTTCTGGAATAGGAGGGTGTAGGAACTCATTGTTGGAAATCTTTTCAAAGTCTTGTTGCCAACATTTGAGGATGTCCAGTTTGTCCTGTATTCGCTGACCATCTTTTTTGCCTTTTATGCACACATAGTGCTCAATTTCCTGTGCTGACTTTGTTCTAGCTTTATTCAGCCGGAAGATAGTTTAAGTTTAGTGCTGTATACAGGTCATTATAATGACTGCACCCAGCTTTTTGAGCCTCATGTTTGGGTATGACATCTTTCTTTTCCTGTCCGCTGGAGTCATTTTGTGAAATCCATTTTCTTTTGATGCGCCTTTTCTTGGACTTGGACCATCCGTAACTATGTTTGCTTGTGAATACGGTGGGAACTAAGTTTTGTTGTACCTAAGGTTGCAGTGACAGATTTGCCGAATGTGGTCCATGTGTTGTCAGTTGCATTCAGGTCGATGGGAGTAAATAGTTACGCTGCATGGTACAGTCTCCTTTTGGTCTTATCCCTCGACCTCTACAAGAGATTCTTAAGTCTGCCATTGAGCAGCTTGTGGTTAGGGGCTGTCCAGTCAGATCTGATACTAGTCTGAGGTCACAGCGTCAAACAAGAATAAAGTCAATTTGGCTGCTATAGTTACCACTAGTGTATGTGTCACTAGGATATAAAATCTAGCTATTAAGCGGCCGAGGAAAAAAAAAAACCCACAATTCCAATAAATCCTAAACCTCTACAATTATTCTGTCAACCAAAACTACACAAACCCGGAGTTCCCATCAGACCAGTGGTATCATATTTAGGAACTCTCTCAACAAAATTAGCCCACAGAATGAATACTATCTTCTGAGAGAAAACTCAGTTCAGACCTAAAAACAGCATCAAAAACACTTACTCATCTGTAAAATACAGAATATAGAATAGAGAGAATGTCTCTATGTTCCATTGTTTCTCAAAAGCTACTGAACACATTTTGATGCAATTTCCAGTGTTCATTAATTCTATGCATGGGCACAGATAGTAATTACACATGTGTGTAGCTACGAGTAAAAGTAAAGTAAATTCTATATGATTATCGTAGATATCATGCCATTCCCCTTTTCCATTAATGTCTGTCTGTTAGGTCATCAGCCCAGAGGCTGGTTGGATCCTCAAATAGCACCACCAAAGTCCATGCAGTTATAGGGAAACTGCAAAAACCAATGGCAGAGCCCAAATGAAGCGTACTAGGCAAGATGAGGAGTAGTGAGGTAGTTTGCCATTGCTTTCCTCACTGGACCAGTAGGTGCCACTGCAGCACGACTGATCCCATGAGCAACACCTTTCATAATACGCGGACACTAGTTGTGCTCCAAATGTCATTACTCAGCACCACCCTTACCCCAGCAGCTTCCATATTGTTGCAGCCATGGATGAGACTGGGACTTCGATGGAAGCTACACTTTGCTCTGGCCTGTGCCAAGAGATGGATACAAAATACTGCATCCATCAAAAAATGCCAACAGGTGGTTTCCATTAATATTGTTTCATATTATGTGACTTCAATCATGATAATTTCAGAAATAATAGTAAGCTCTCATTTTTTATTATAATGCTAAAAGATAATTCTTAATTATGTGTTTCACTAAAAGAATAACAGTTACCTTTTCATCTGTTTTATGTTTCAGAGACACAAGCTCTCTGTACATCGTCGTTTCTACACTTCATTAGCTTTGCAAGACTTGGTGAATGAAATTCCATTAAATGAGGTTGCTCATAAGTTCCACTGCTCCAGAGGAATGCTACAGTCTTTGCAACAGTCTGCTGCTACATTTGCAGGTACTCTTTCTCTTCATGCTTTTCTCACATAGAAATTAAAATATGTTTGTTGTATTCTCTTTTCATCATTCTGTAAGAAAAACATTTTTTGAGTGTACAGAAAATGTGAGTAGACCTATGGATTCACCAAAATATATTTGTTTTTGGATAGCATTTGAAGGTCACTTCACCGAGCAAGTGGCTTTGAGGTTTGGGTCACGTAGCTATCAGCGTGCATTCGAGACATAGTGGGTTTGAACCCCCACTGTCAGCAGTCCTGAAGATGTTTTACTATGGTTTCTCATTTTCACACCAGGCAAATGCTGAGGCTGTACCTTAATTAAGGCCACGGACGCTTCCTTCCCACTCCTGAACATTTCCTATCCCATCGCCATAAGATCTATAGTGTTAGTGCAATGTAAAACAGATTGTTTAAAAAAAAAAAAAAAAAAAAAGTGGGGGTTACTTCCAAATACCACTTATTAACGTTGAGTTTTTCCTTTCTTTCTGAAATAAACTGTTGGAAAATTATATAGTGTATTTAATTCTTATAAGCAAATAAAAGCAGTAACGCAAATAGATATTACATACAAACTAGCTGATGTATCCTTGCTTCGCTGCGGAATTTTACATTGTATACAGAATTCTGGGTTAGGTGATGAACACGTCGGAAGATTGTATTAAATTGCATAGCTCTTAACGTTACCTCAGAAATGTGATGGGGAAGTCACGATACATATTTTCTCATGTGAAGACTGGGTTAGGGAATATTCATTGTAATGGTAGGCCTTCTTGCCTACCATTGGTCGCAGTCAGTCAAGCTGGGGGCTTTTCATTATAGTGCAGACACTCACTTCACCTGCCTTTATACGTCCTTAGAAACACTGTTTAAGTAGTTTTTCTAAATGAAATCAACATTGGTCATCACAATGACGTCAGTAGGAATGTCACAATTAAAAGCAATGCTGTCATATGAAATAATCAATTGAAAAACTACACATTTTCTCACTTTTAATAAACAGTACTATGCTGCCGATCTAATAGTCCAGAGTTCCAGAGCTGGAATGACCAGGCCACAGATAGCCGTGAACACTCCTCTGCCATTATTCTGGTAAGTGTGCACACTGTTTGTTTCAATCGGCGCCTCAGAGTAGGAATTGAATAGCTGGAATACTATGATGAATCAGTGTGTTACGTACCAGCAGTACCAGAAAATGTATGAACCAGAGGAATGGCATGCTAAAGAAGAAAGTTATCTAACTCCCCAACTATTTCCAGCCAATATTCAGGCAGGCTGTTATACTCGGTGCGCAGCAGTAATCTCATCTATCGGAGATGAGTGGCAGCAGAAGAGACAATGAACATCTCAACAATGGTCAATGTAATATTATTGTTGATCACTTTTATGAGCTTTCGATCTTGTAGACCTTCACAGTTAGCTTTCTTCTGACTCTGAAATATCACTCTCATCATAGTCGGTACGGTTAAACTTGTGATGTTTGGGATATCACTGCATATTTTTAATTATTGAACTATGAAATTAATTGATAATATGTGTATATTTAATCACTGATAGGTCATGTTTAAATTAATATGTATATATATATATAGGGTTTTTATCATCCATTTCAATCATCATTTCATTTCTTTGTATCGCGGCTATAACGTATTCTGAACGAACAAATTATTGGGTAAAGTATTTCAACATCATGCATATTTATAACTTGCAGTAAATTTTCCAATAGCCGTTGTGAGGTGACCAGAGTCAGCAGGCTAGTTTGAGCCCAATTCCAGGAAAAGTACGTCATCTAGGTTACGAGAGACCTTACCCTCTCTACCTCATGAAGAGACAGTTGATACATTATTAACACCCACTTTTCAAACTCCGCTTCGGGACGCTTTATTTCAGCGGGAAAGTTCAGCCTATGTGAATGAACGTAATGAAGCAACGTGATGGCTTCACAGCAATACATCGGAGAAGGGATGAGACCTCGAATCTTACTGGACCATGTGATATGGCTGATGGAAGGAGACTTTTGAACCGATATATACCACCGACAAGAGCTGGAGAAGACAGTCAGATTCTTATTAGCATTAGTAGTCGTTTCCACATTCATACTCGTATTCTTACTCGTTAGCAGATTGTCACTTGTATTCGGACGTTCTGATTCTGATTCTCACGCTTGGAAGATACTCTTACTACGATTCTACGTCTACACATCGGAGAAGATTTTAACTTAGTTCACTTCGCATCTGAGTATATTCTACTCAAAAGTTACTCTCATTGGGACTTGTTATCTCAATGACGAGAAGTAGTCAACGGGAGACCGGTTCTGACTAGTATAGGGGAGGAGAGCTTTTATTATGAATTTAGCTACGCTACTGTTCCGTAATACGGAAGAATACGAATGTATTCTCTCCATGAACATAACCCATGGTGGTTTTGCACTTAAAATTAGGACTCATTACGACTTTATGTAAGGAGTACAGTAGGAAGTGTTAAGGACAGGAAATGTAGAAGTAGGACTGGAATCCAACAACAGAGAAGGCAGCCGGTACGAGATCCACATATCATCAGCTTCAAGACAACAGAGTCTACATATGGTGAGCTTATGGCATAAGTTACTGCAAGTCTTCGCGCAACAGTTCATTTTAAAAATTAATTTCATTCAATTTTTCTTTTGCTTCCGTAAGTTCAGACGTCGTTAAAACGCCGTTACGTCACGTTTTTCATCTTAATAAATATCTGTTTTAATTTGTATTTTATGAAATGATTATTAATGATCCTTAAATTCCAAGTTAGTATACTTAATGATTTGTGTTCCGTTCACCCCACCCCTGGGAGTTTTTTGAGTCTCATTACGTATTTTTATTTATTATTATTATTATTAATTATCTACTTTTGTTTTCAAGCCATAAGCTTGAAGACTGGCGCCCTTGGGATACTGTTTATGGAGAAACAATGACATATCATTTATTTATTTTAATATTAAAGTGACCCGCCACGTTATAATTTTGTCATACATCTGTGGGCCAAGTGGGTACGTCACAAACTGAATAAAACATAAATGATCGGAAATTGTATTCCCTATAACTTTTGTTATGTAGTACTTTTTGATAGGACCAATAACATTAGGCATTTAAAAATTAAATTGTAGGCACCTTCCCCTAAACTACCATTTCATCCAGGGGAATAAAATAGACTATAGTACTGTATCTTATTTCCCGACTCTACATACCGATTTTCATTAAATACTGTTTACCTGTTTTCTCGTGGCTCAGCATTGATATGGACTTAGCAACAAAAATACAAATCACAAATATCTCTGTTATCATAGCCAGTACAGTAAAAGTGTATAAGACACAAATGATTGGAAATTTAATTCTATATAACTTTTTCGATTTATCGATAGGACCAATAATAACATACCATATTTTCTCACATAATTAACGCCCTCGCATAATTTCATAATTTATGCATCCCAATATTTTGGGGTCCAAAGTGGAGAAAAAGAATGTTCATGTATTTGAGGCACCCACTTCTTCGAACATCTTTCACGCAGCTCCGGATGCGTTTCTAAAATAAGGATGTCAACTACTCGGGTAGCAGCCTACCTGTTGCGAAACCAGGCATTCCAAATACCGGGCAATGTGCTGTTATCAGCCGGTAGGAAATACCACTGCACTAGTTCAGTGAGAGAATCATCGCAGAAATGACCAGTGACGCTCTATTTCAGTGTGGCACAAACGGGACATGCGTTTTCTGTAATCTCAAACTTGTTTGTTAGTCCACAGTGAGCAAGTATTCGAGTAATAGTGCATCACACAAACTCGCGGTGATCAGTTACGCCAAAACATACGGGAATAGGGCAGCGGGCCGTAAGTATTCAGTGTCCGAATGCAATGTGCGCTACCGTAGTTACCGTGGTAACTTAGAAGTTCACTTCAAGCGACCAGCAAGTCGCAGAGTATTTCATGGACCAAAAAGTGGCAAATTTCCTAAAGTAGCTGAGGATCTGCTTAAATGTACAATTTTGTTACGCAGCAGATATGCCGTTTCTCACGAAATGCTGTATTTTAAAGGATGAGAAATAGCTGCTGCACATGGAATCAGTGTCTCGGATTTGAAGTTTAGCCGAGGCTTCATTAATTTTATGAAGAGAAATGGACTTTCTCTTCGACGAAGAACAACATTATAACACAAAATGCCGAATGATTTGAACCAAGTAACTGATTTTCATCGCTTTGTGTTTGAGAAGTGGAAAGTAAAGGAATATTTGTTCTCCCAATAAGTCAGACGCCAGTCAGTTTCAGTATGTCACAAAATAGAACAATCGATAAGAAATGGATATCGAGGGTTATCTTACGCGTTACAGGAAGCGAAAAAGAACAATGTATTGCAGTGGTTGCTGTACCAGGTGATGGCAGAAAGCTTGCACCTTATGTTGT
Organism: Anabrus simplex; assembly: GCF_040414725.1. Classification (NCBI taxonomy): domain Eukaryota; kingdom Metazoa; phylum Arthropoda; class Insecta; order Orthoptera; family Tettigoniidae; genus Anabrus; species Anabrus simplex. The sequence goes on from NC_090272.1 coordinate 207,608,886, forward strand.
TCTAAAACGAAAAACAATGTGTAAAGTAAAATTTCTGCGTGGGATTCATGTTTGTATCCAACAAGAAGGGTGCATGGACACGTCACTCGTACAAGATTGGATACAAACGGTTTGGGGAAATATAGCTGACGTCCCTCCTTCGATGCCTGGCCCATGTTTAACCGCAAATGAGTTTAACTAATTGCATGTATATTAAATCTGATGTATCTTTTAAATATAAATAATTATAAATAATTTTTAAATACCTGAATTCCACGAATAATTTACACATCCGAAGTTTTCGCCTGTATTTTTTCATCAAAAAAGTGTGTTAATTACGCAAGAAAATACGGTAAATATTTGAGAATGAAATTTTAGACCTTCACCTAAACTACCATTTTACTCAGTGTGAATAAAATGATTTATAGCTTAGATTGTAGTAGATCATTCCCTAACATTACATACAGATTTTCATTAAATTCCCTTCAGCCGTTTTCTCGTGATGCACAAACATACATACTTACGTACAGACAGAGATGACGGAAAATTAAAAACTGCGTTTCCTTGTTTCTGTGCACGCATCTGATACAGAATTACCATTCTTTTTTAAATTCTGAGCAATGTACAGACAAAACTCTTATTTTATATACAGTAGAACCTCGATTATACGTTCTCGGAAACTACGTTTTCCCATATTATTAATTCAAATTACATGATCCCGCGAGCATCATAACTAAATCAAGTTGTAAAAATCCCCCATTATCCGTTCCTCGAAGAAATGATTTCCCGGATCAACCGTCCAAAAATTTCAGTCCCATCAACGCTAAATCCTCGATCATGTGTTTTTCAAGAAACTGTATCTTACGAAAGGATGGCTACGGCATACTTACGGATCTTGGTGTTAACGTCCCGTCATTGCAGTAATTTGAGGAAGTACTGTATCGTACTGGAAAAGCGATCGACGCTGAACTTGCATAGCATCGCATTCAGGTGGTACTGTTTAGAGAATCCTCGGAAATCATAAAGCAGAGAGTGTCCACAATAATTGGAGAACGCATTTCGACAGATTTACTTAAAGACGGAACGAGTTTCATCAAATGTTCATAGGTACTTACAAAAGTCTACATTACCGGTATATCCAGGGTTACATGCTTTTTCTTTTTTTTTTTCTTTTTCGAGTGTATCGCCAAACAGGTTTTCGACACTTCAGGGCACTGTATAGTCACTGGGCTTTCAGGCAGGAATCAAAATTACTCCTTAAGTACCCGTAACACAAATTTTGTATTTTAATACAGGGTGATTAATTTGAAAGTTCAGAGCGGAGTGCCGAGGATTAGGCGCGCTGGGAAGCGGATACAGCGAGCGCAGTGCCCGCCATGACAAGCAGGCATAGTTGGCTCAAAGAAGCGGCTTGATTACGCGTATAGAAACTAAATGAAACTGAACTCACCGGCTACATAGATGTTCTGGACAAATAAGTAAATTAATAAATAAATAAATAAATCAACTAGGAAATTAAACTAAGCTCACCAGTATTTACAGACGATGCCGAAAGTTATCTCCTTCAGCTGCAATGCAAGCTTCACATCTTGTGATGAGATTTCAAAACACACTTTGCAGTTCATGGACACCGATAGAGCGCACAATGTTCCTAATTTCAGTTTTTAATTATTCTGCAGTTCGAAGATTATTCCTATAAACTTTCCCTTTAAGATTTCCCCATAGATAAAAATCACATGTGCTTAAATCAGGCAAATGAGGGGGCCATAAGCCTTTACTGATGATCTGATCAACATCGAATATTTCCCATAACCGTTGCATAGAACTACGCGCTGTATGGGGCGTTGCACTATCCTACTGGAAATAGCATTACCTTTTCTCTTCTACAGTCAGTTCAGCAAAAAATGGTTCCAGAATGATGTGAATATAACGGTCAGAAGTAATCGTGTCCTGAAAAAATATTGGACCGATAATTCGTCGGGCACTGATAGCACACCACACATCCACCTTCACATCGTGCAGAGGTCTTGGCTGTAAAATGTGCGGGTTGTTCTGTATCCCAGATCTATTGTTCAGTGAATTGACATATCCACTCAAATGAAACCAGGCTTCGTCGCTCATAAAAAGAAAGTTCGGATCCACAATACCGTCGTGGACACTATTCATTAGCCAATTGCAAAATCATATTCTTGCTGCATTGAAATCTGTAGGCAGTATGTTATGGACTGAATGAGTCCAATAAGATCGTAAATGTAACAATTTTGTTGCATTACGTGCTGAAGAAGGTGAAATACCACTTTCCTGAGCTACTCTCCGAAGCTACTTATGTGAACTGACCTGGAGTCTTGCCTGTATATCTTCTAACCCCTCCCGCGTGAGAGCTGTTCTCCTTCGCTTCTTTTTCTTATTGCTTACGGAACCAGTACTACGCCACTTTGAAACGAGCTGATGCACGTAACGTTTTGATGGTACTGTCGAACCGAGAAATTGTCTATGGAATTTTCGAAGGCACCTTTTAAACTGGTTTCTTCTTCTTGTGCAAATAACACTGTCTAACATTGTCTACGGAATTTTCAAAGGCACCTTTTAACTGGTTTCTTCTTCTTGTGCAAATAACACTCGACCAGAATTATTCTTTGCTCTATAGTGTATTTAACCATCATGATAATAACCTCACAACACACCTTTAAAGCCCAATAGTTTCTAACAAACTGAGGGACAGAGTGCTAAACAGCTGCGCGCTGACAGCGAACACTTTTTATCTCGCCAGTGTTGACAGAATATCGTAATCTATAATCTTCATTTCCGTATTGACGAATTGCACAATTAAAAATTTTTAATAGTGTTGACAGAAGCCATATGGCGCTCGCTTGGGACTTCCCACGGCATGCGAGCAGAAGTCTGAATTATTCTCCCTGTATTATCGTATACGATTATGTTTTACATAAAATCAGCTTCATTGTGATTATGTTATCGAGACCAGAACAGATGTTGCACCTTACGTACTGTATATAAAGCCATGGGAGGTTTTGGGATTGCCTATTACTGTTTTGATCCTAATATAAGACTGGGAATTTCATGTTTTTGTGTTAAAATGTTACCGGTATAAAAACTGCAGTCGTTCTATTTGCGCGCGTTACGTTTAAAAATTTTGTATAATTTTGCAGTCATAGCGACTTATACAGCGAGCGCGCTTTCCAGCCAAGTCAAGGTACTGAATAACCATCAGTTTGGAAGTGTTAATGATATTTTTTTCTCTTTGCAATTTGATTGTGATTAGTGACGGGCAGAATTGAATTTAATGCACTCGAGAACTTGAGGATCGATACATTCAAAACCATATTCTCGAGTTCAACATAACCTTTCAAAGTCGATGTAGGCCTAATTTACGTGGTACAAGGTTTCCATAAACTGACTAGGAACAGTATACCGGTGACCAAATTACAATGGAAGATTATAAAAAAGGGATTTCACCATCATGCTGGATGCTTTTGTATCTAACGTGCTTTATTTTATTAGATTAAAGAATAAAAAACTACTTGTGCTCGATTGTTGTTTGGCTTGGCGTTACGGGTATTAGATTTTTTGAAGAGTTTGGCTGATCAAAGTTGCTGAACTGAAAGAAGTTTTCAGAGGAAACTGACAAAGTTTTCCCAGTAAAAATGAATGTAAAGTTTCGAGATTTTTAAGTCGCGTACCGGTAATTAATGTTTGAAGCCGGCCCCGCGGTGTAATTTGCCTGCCTTTCACCTGGAGGGCCCGGGTTCAATTCCCGGCCAGGTCAGGCACTTTTACCTGGATATGAGGGCTGGTTGCAGGTTCACTCATTCTACAATTATCTTTAATTTGGGAGCTATTTAAAGGTAAGATGGCGACCCTGGTCTAGAGAGCCAGGAATAACGTCCTTGATGATTCGTCACACTGACCATTCGTCAACTCGTAATCTGCAGGCCTTCGGACCGAGCAGCATTCGCTTGGTAGGCTGATGGCCCATTGGGGCTGTAGTTTGGTTTGGTTTAGGAGTGTTTGTGAGATTATGAGTATAAGTTGCATATTTCATGTTTGTGATGTTTAGCCAAATTGTTGATGGTTGATTCGTTCCTGGATTTTCCATTTTCCCGTGTTGTACGATTTTTTGCCATGGTCCCTCCAAAAACGGAGAATCGAGGTTCCAATGTATGTAGATTCTAGAAAAATATAAAGGGCTGAGTATATTGACTTCTTTAAATCCTGGTCACTACTCAGCAATGCTTTACATATAATAATCTTGCAGGTACAATACAAATAGTTCAAACACTGTGCATTTTTAGCGGTGCAGCTGTATTAAGTATTAAGTGGGAAAATAGAATGGCTTCAAATTGAAACTTGATGAAAACAGGGAGGTGTACTGTCACTCTTGCTATGTCCAATGTGATGAATGATATGAGAGCAGCAAAAGTAGCATAGGGAAGTATGAAAAGGAACACAATGATACCGGGTGAATATTTGTATAGTGCACAAGCTGTACTGGGCCCACTAACCTGCCGTCGAAGGCACCGTAGTGCAGCTACTTGCGGCATCTTGCTGGCTCTGAGGAGGTCGATGAGGAAGTAAGGGAAAGAAAGCGTGTTGTTAGGTGCACAGTGTTTTCTCTTTACGGAAGATTTTGGTAGTGATGTCCTCCTCAGAGTGAAGTTCTCATTGACTCAGCACAGTTCGTTTCAGAAATTAATGACACTTCAAAATAAATGTTCTTTTAATTTGTCCTTGATGTGTGGGTTGTTTGATTGTTATACCCTGTCTGTCAGCTTTCCTCTCGAGTAAAATTCACAGGGAGTGAGGCCAGGAAAATGAGGTAGCCACACATTATCTGTAATAGCTCTATCTTCACACTATCCTTCCTTAGATTCCTGTGCCGTGTATACCTGTACGGACTCCTTCTCATTGTCAGTTAACTGACCAGTACCTATTGTATTATGCCATTTTGAACTATGTAGGCTTCATCAGGAAAATAAAAAAATAAAGAAAATTGTGAATCGACTGCTAAATCCAATGAAGTTAATGCTAAGGGATTGTGCAGTTTCAGTTCAATGATTGATTTGTTCTTGTGCAAATTTTAGCTGTAATAATTTTGTGAATGTTTGAACTGAATTGATTTTTGAGGTGAATGCTCAATGTTAGCATGAATTTGGCATTTAAAGTGTGATTTTTCATAGAAAAATGCCTAGGATTTTCTGTACATTTCAAAGTAATTGTGGGCACCAGTCATGGACTGAGGCCTGTCAGACACTGTGGAAGTACAAAAGGGCCAGTGAATGTGTCCTGGATGATTCCTGCCCACACATTCAATGAAAACCACTGTTGAAAATGGCTCTGTACAACAGCCTGAGGATTTTTATTCAGTCTGGACATGTGAGTTATGGAAGTTTAGTACTCCATCCCATGTGGAACCTGTTTCTTCACTGGCTAAAAATCTTATAAGAAAATCTGGTTGTTGTTGTTGTTTTCTCATGAACCACTGGCAAAATTGTCTGGGAGGTTAAAATGGATGATATTATTTTCATTTCTATTGGGCTAGAAAAGGTGTAGGTTAGTAGCTAACCATGACAGAGACATGTTGCATGAATACCATTGTGACAGTATTGCCTGTAATCTCTTTTGAATTGACATAATTTCCAACAAATTGAAAGGGCCATTCAAAATACACTAATAGACTTCAAAATATGTTCTTGTGCATGTTCAGGTATGGTGACAGCTTTCTGCAAGCGTCTGGAGTGGGGCTGTATGGAACTTCTGGTTTCACAGTTTCAAGATCGTCTTGAATTTGGTATTCATCGTGAACTGTGTGACCTGATGAGGCTTGACCTGTTGAATGGACCTCGAGCACGAGTTCTGTTCAATGCAGGAATCACATCACTTGTTGAACTAGCAAGTTCTGATGTTTGCACCGTGGAAAATGCACTTCACAAACTAGCTCCATTTGAAAGGCAAGTATGTATATTTCTGTAATTTAAATACAGTGAAATTGGTTCAAGATGGACATGGCAAGATTCCAGTTGCCTTTCCATTTTGGACTGTTTTCTTTTAAAACATATGTTATATTTCTTAAGTTACATATTCAAGGTATTGTACGAGGGCTGATCAACAAAGACGAGACTGATTTTTTTCACAGATGTTTATTACTCCATTTCAATGTTTGCATGATCTTTTTCAAAGTAGTCCCCTCCTACTTCAATGCACTTTTTATAGCGCCTCTGCCGGTCCTTGAACACATGCTGCAGATCATTCTTTGTCAGGTACTTGAGAATCGCCTCACTTTTCTTTAGCACTGCTTCAGAGTTCTCAAATCGAATGCCCCTAAGCTTTGCCTTTAGTGATGAGAATTTTAAAAAATCACAGGGCGCAAGATAAGGGCTATAAGGTGGATACGGTACACAGGTAATGTTGAATCGAGCCAGAAACTGCACGACTTGATTTGCGACGTGAGGCCGTGCATTGTCATGGTGAAGTTGCCACCCAGTCCAAGAAAGCTCTGGTCGTTTCTTTGCAATGTGCTTCCTCAGTGTAGCCAATATTGACGTATAGTATGCTGCTGTAACAGTAGTGTGAGGGGGAACTGCATGCTGGTCATCTCCATTGTCTGGTATGCGAAATGCACGTAGCGTCTACATAATAGGGCATTACTTCCAACCTACCAATACGAGAGTGCTGCAGCCTATGGCATTATACATAAAAACCTGCTCTTTTTAAATATTTATGTTACAGGTAGGAAACTTATCACGGAAGCTACAGAAAAAAATCAGTCTCGGTCTTCGTTGATCAGCCTACGTATAGGGGTAATGTTTAGAGAAAATTATCTTTCTTGTAGAAAACCATGTGTTTATAGAGATGAAGTATTTTTTGAGACACCATTGAAATAAGTGCTGCATTATACAGGGTAAGTCATAAGTTTCCCTGAGGTTTCAGAAAGTGGCAGGGCTGTAACCAAAACACACAGAGAAGAAGAAAGTATGTCAACAAATTGGGGGAATGTTTAAATTACTTTTGTACTAGGCGCTATGATGTAGTTGTGCATTTACCTGCTAGGAGTCTGTAGTGAGCCATAGCATTTCCTGGAGAAGGGAAGCATCCTGTGTGTTGCAGTTTGGTTAAAGTGAGTCTGTTGTAACAGTTCAGCATTTGTTTCATGCAAAGTATCACTCGGTTTCTCCGACTGATTAAACAGTAAGAAATTTTTAACAACGGGCCCTTTGATGCTAAAAAACCAAGCAAGCCTGGGACTGCGTGCATAACTGTTTCTTTAGGAGTTTTGATTGATTGATTGATTGATTGATTGATTGATTGATTGATTGATTGATTGATTGATTGATTGATTGATTGATTGATTGATTGATTGATTGATTGATTGATTGATTGATTGATTGGAACAAGTTCCCTTAAGATCAAAGCACATTCTATTCCAATCATACTTCACCCCCATAATAACATATGGCCTAGAAACCTGCACAACAACCCAACAAGTGGACAGCAAACTACAAGCCACAGAAATGAAGTTCCTACGAACTATGGTACAGAAGACAAAGAGGGACAGGGTAAGGAATGAAAGAATAAGGGAGCAAGCTGGTGTGTACCCATCCCTGAATGAAAAAGTGACAAGGGCCCGTTTGAAATGGTTTGGCCATGTCAAACGAATGGGCGATGGAAGGACAGCAAAACAATGGCTACACACAGTCGTGGCCGGAAAACGACCGGTAGGAAGACCTAGGAAGAGGTGGCTGAACCAAGTGAAAGAGGACATAGGAACAAGAGGAATCAGCTGGGATGTCGTCTTGAGAGAAGAGTGGTACATGGACAGACAGAAGTGGAGAGTGCTCGTAAACCACTCCCGGTCAACTGGAGTGGAAAACTGATGATGATGATGATGATGATGATGTTTGTTGTTTAAAGAGGCCTAACAGCAAGGTCATCAGCCCCTAATGGTACGAAATGAGATGACAAATTAAAAGTCCAAAATCCTCCACTGACCAGAATTCAAAGCGCGAGGACGAAGAATGAATGGATGGATATGAATTTAAAATGATCAGTGGATCCGACGCACAGTGCCTCACATGCACAGAAGCTCGCACAAAACAATAGTATTACAGACCAAGGCACTGCTTCTGTAGCACGATGCTGAATCGATTATGCTTGTTGTCGAAACGGGTCCAAAATACAGGTCATCGGCCCCTCATAATGGTATTTATCGCTAGAAAAGTAGAACCATGGTATTTGTCATGTTGCGGTACTAATCAAGAGTAGCGTCGACTCGCGATATTCCACACATTATGGTACTACTCACAGGTAATGAAATTCACACATGTATTACAGACCTATTGTGTTTCTCACATTGCGGCGCCATTGACAGGCAACGCAAACCTATGGTGTTCATCACCTAAGTGTACTAACCACAGGAACTCGTACTATCCCGTGGTGTTCCTCATATAGTGGGTACTAATCATAGGCAAGCCAGAACCATGGGTTCCGTCATCCCATGATGTCGCTCATATAATGCTACTAATCACAGGTACTGTAAAAGCCGTTGCGCTCTCGTTTGCTACTAATCACAAACCTATTTGGTACCTAACATAGTGGTACTACTGTACACACAAAGAAAAGCGACCCACGGTGTTCCATGCGTGGTGGTACTAAACACGAGTAGTCTCGTGGTTCTAATTTGATCATCCCTTGGTCGCTCCTTTTAGTCGCCTCTTACGACAGACAGGGGATACCGTGGGTGTATTCTTTGTCTGCATTCCCCACCCACAAGGGGTTAGGAGTTTTCAAAAACCTAAATCAATATATCGCACAAATGTCTCAGAAAATGCAAAGAAATTTGCCTTTATTAATTGTACTGGCTGGAGCTAATGCAGGCACTTAATCTCTGAGATAAAAGGTTAAGTAATCAGTTCTGAGAGGAACTGCAAGCAAAGCTTGGGGGACAACTGTGACTTTGCCAGTAAACTTGTGTTCAGTGGCGATGCAATGTTCCATGTTTCAGTTGTAGTCACTCAGCACAAAATGTGTACTTGAGGCTTCGCAAATCTACACGCAAGAGTGGAATATGTCTGTGAGTCTCCAGAAGTCAATGTGTCTTGTGCAGTTTCATCTTATGAGGTGTACAGACTGTCAGAACTGAGAGAACTGTTGTGGGTATTACCTACGTGGACATGTTGAAGAATTGGTTAATGCTACAGTTGCCGGAAAATAGCATAGATAGTGACAGTCATTTTTTCAGTGGGACAGAGCACTATTGCATTTTCATTCTAATGCACTTGCTTTCTTAATTCTACTTTTCTTAATCGCTGGATCAGACACTGTTCAAACAAGCCGAAGTCCTCTGACACATCCCGGCACTAAAAGCAATACGCCATTTCATTTTTATTACTCAGTTCTCACCAATATAGCTGCAGTTTTTGAATCTGGGTTAATGCATTTGAGCTTTTCAGATTTCTTAAGTTGTTCCATTTAAAACTACTGGGCCTGTGGATTATAATGACAAGAATTAAGGTCATATAAATTTTAAAATTGGGTTTATGCTTAAAATGGGACATAGTAGTATTCATTCTTAAAATTCTTTACCCTGGATGTTTTAAAATTTAGTAAAAACTGTCTATCATATTATTATGTGCGGGTTACTGGCTTAAGAAGAATTCATTTCATAGTACCTAGGGTTTTTTTTTTAATGCTATTTTTTCGGGGTGTCGACCTATAGAGATCTTTTGCCCCTAGTACCTAGCTATACACAATTTCACAAATGCCATCCTTCCTGACACTTCCTGATCACAGACTGACCTCCCGATTTTAAGAGCAAATTTAGTATTCTTGTTCTGGTTGGGGAGTTCCTCACTTTTCTTTGTTCCATCAGTAATTGAGGAAAACAGACGTTCAGTGGGTATTAACAGAATGCTCTTACGTACACTCTAAGGCAGTGCATGCCAATTTATCAATTCTGCGTAGGAATACAGACTCCATAAGTCAATGCATGCCATTTTATCCATTCCTGATAGGAATACAAATTGTGATACAATTTTTAGTGAATTTTGTAAATTTGTTTTTGTAAAACACACTTTGGATTGGTGCTTTCTCAGAAAACTTTGGAGAACCTTAAAATGTGTTCAGTAAGTTAAGTGCTTTGAGCACAAGTTTAGTTCAGAGATTCTGAAAAATAGTTGAATCATTTTTGGTGTTGAAAAACAATCGGGAAGTGTTCAGGAAGTTGAAGGAAGAGGAGTAGTCTTCTAAAGCTCAGATATGTGCATTATTTTTAGTACTTACAAATTAATAATGAAAATTATTTAATCGAGTAGTATAATGTGTTAACTTTTGTTGAATTTATACAAGTTACATTATATTACTAATATTTATGAAATTTTGTATCCTCTAGTGCCAAAGAGCATGATGGAGAAACTTCATTCGATACAGCTCAACGCAACCAGCTCAAGACTGTGTGGGTAACAGGCAAAGAGGGTCTTACTGAGAAAGAGGCAGCCATGTTGCTAATTAAAGAGTCAAGGGCTTGGCTAAAGGTAATTTACACTTCTTTAATAATACTTCCATCTGTTCTAATTATGTTTAGTTTGTAATAATATTTAATTTGCATTATCATCACCATTATAATAATGAAAAGCTGAGTGAATTGGCTATCCAATTCAAGTTCAGTCACTGTAAATTTGTAGCTGCCTCTGTGGATCCGTGGTAGAGTGTCGGCCTCCGAATCCCAAGATAGCGGGTTCGAACCCGGCAGAGGTCTGCACATGGTAGCTGAGGCCATACGATTATTATTATTATTATTATTATTATTATTATTATTATTATTATTATTATTATTACTGTAAATTTGTAATTGGGAGATGTTAGGTTAGAATCCTACCATTGGTAGCCATGGAGATGGTTTTCTATGATTCCCCATATTCACACCTGGCAAAAGCAGGGACTGTACCTTAATTAAGGCCACGGCCACTACCTTCCTAGTCGTTTCCCATCTGAGCATCACCAAAAACCTTGTGTATTAGACGTTAAACCACTAGCAAATGAAAATTATGATAATAGTAATAATCAATGGGCAATTTTTTAGTGGGCATGATAGCAGAGTGGTCTAGTTTCTAACTTGTCACTGAGGCAGCTGCAGTTTGAATCCTGGCCATTGCATGTGGGATTATTAAAATGATGAAAAATCATGTCCCTATGGTTCAGATTGCATGTAAAAGTGGTGGTCCCATGGCTACGATCTAGTTATCAGCTGTTACATTAAACTACAAGCTTGCTGGTATAATCAGTTTCCATTAAACCGTTTGGACCCTTTGTCTGTTATAATGTATACAGTTTAGAATTTGTAAATCTTCCATCTCTGTTTGCAAATATTGACGTGACTTGTCTTTGCATGTTCATCAAGTCCCCTGCTTCTGCGTTTGGTTGCATAATGACTTTTATTCCATATTATGGAATATGACTTCTTTCTGCACGAAAAGTTGTACAGAAAATTACATTTTTCACTTCAGTAGCTATTTTCATTGCACTTTAATTTTAAAAAGCGTCTTGATTGGTTAAACTACAGTTCACTTGCCAAAGAGCTTCTTTGATTGGTTCAAATTTTCTCTCGAATATTGATTTTCTGAACTTCCTTCCTTTATCATTTTTGCACATACTGTTGTGTCAATTGCGTTGGTCACTGCCACCTCGATTGTGCATGATTTGGGTGGCAACATGTCAGAATTATTATTAATGAAATGAAAATCCACGGCCTGTTTCCAGTTTCAACCGGGTCAGGAATGGAATAAATGATGCCCCATCTAGCGGCGAGGATAGGAAAATGTGCCGGCTGCCAAAGACTGTCACACTCCTCTGTGGTAGTGATTAATGACTGACAGATGAAATGAAATGATACTGCAGAGTGTTGTGGGAATGAAAGATAACAGAGATGACCGGAGTACCTGGATAAAAACCTGTCCCACCTCTGCTTTGTCCAGCACAAATCTCGCTTGGAGTGACCGGGATTTGAACCACGGAACCCTGCGGTGAGAGGCTGGTGTGCTGTCATCTGAGCCATAGAGACTTGAATTAATTATAATAAAATATTTATTTTAGAACAAGTAAATTTGCCACACAGCCTCTTACAAATTAATCAGAACACAACAATAACATACGCAATCTCTTTTTATTTTTATCCCACTTATTCGCCCAGTACTTTCTGCAGGGCTGTGAGCTTGCATCCGGGAGATAGTAGGTTCGAATCCCACTATCGGCAGCCCTGAAGATGGTTTTCCGTGGTTTCCCATTTTCACACCAGGCAAATGCTGGGGCTGTACCTTAATTAAGGCCACGGCCGCTTCCTTCCAACTCGTAGGCCTTTCCTATCCCATCGTCGCCATAAGACCTATCTGTGTCGGTGCGACGTAAAGCCCCTAGCAAAAAAAAAAAAAAACTTTCTGCAGGAGCAAGGAAAGAGAACATGTTAAATGAGAAAACGTACTATTGAATACACGAATAAAAACTATCTAACTGGGCGAAATGGCCGTGCCTTTAGCGGCGCGCGGCTGTGAGCTTGCATCCGGGAGATAGTGGGTTCGAATCCCACTGTCGGCAGCCCTGAAGTTGGTTTTCCGTGGTTTCCCGTTTTCACACCAGGCAAATGCTGGGGCTGTACCTTAATTAAGGCCACAGCCGCTTCCTTCCAACTCCTAGGCCTTTCCTATCGCATCGTCGCCATAAGACCTATCTGTGTTGGTGCGACGTAAAGCCAATAGCAAAAATTTTTCTTTGAGATTAGTAGATCACATCATTCCAGATTTTGTCGACTTCATTTTTTACTGTGTATAACAATGAAATATTGACTGACTATGGAAACAGAATTTCACATATGCAGAAACTGAGGCATACCATTAAATATATCACTGATCTGTATTGAGCACTCTTTTCTCTATTTTAGCTGTCTGTACCCATCAGATGTAAACACATAATTAGAATCACCATGCTCGTGGAGCATTTGCTACTCTAAGATTTAAATAATATTATTACAATTGTTATTTCCCATTTCTCTTGCTGCTGTATCTTTAAGATTTTTGACCTTAATATGATGGTAACATTGAGGTGCAGGGTACTTGTATGAAAGTATTTGCTCATTTTTAATTCTTTTGTTTTTGTTTGTTTCTATTGTATCCAATAGTAATGACAAAATATTTCTTTTTTATTCTTTATAGAAAGAACTTGGTTTGGTAGATGCCAAATGGGAACCTGTTGAAACTCGCAACGAGGGCTCAGATTATTTTAGCCATTCTGAATGTTCAGAAGTTCTTGATAGTGAGCATTCAAAATTAAGTGAAAGAAGCTTTTCAGGAAATGAAGAGCCTGTAAATTCTGGTTCTCCTGATGTGAAAATTGGTTTTCCAAAACCATCTAGGAAAAGACTTCAGTCTAACACATCACCTGTTTTCCCTTCTGTGAAGAAGTTAGAAGAGCCTGCGAAAACTGAATTAGAAGAAAATGACACTTCATTAGTCATTCAGAAGGAATCTTTAAATTCTAAGCTCCCTGATCTAGAAAGTGCTCAGATAAATGTTCATGATCTATGTCTGGAAACCGATAGAACCTTGTCTTCTATGCCTTCCAATGAGAACTTTATAATTTTGAATGATGAAAATTTGAAGGAAAATCTTAAGAGGTCATCAGTTGACATTTTGAACACATGTCGCACTTTATCTTTTGGATCTGATGTTGAAAGTGAAGGAAATAACGGTAATGACTCAAACTGCATTGTGAATGACGTGAACCTTACTGATGAGGAGAACATCAGTTGTCTTGACTGCCATGAAAACATGAATACAGCAACTTTCATCAGTTCTCAGGATGATGAAAATCTGACCTTGAATGATGATCCAGAATGCAAATCTAATTATTCTCCAAATAACTCCAATACTGATGTAAAGGTCGCCCCATTGTCTAAAAGTAATTTGCATGTTGAAACACCAATCAAAGGTTTATTGGTTGCTACTAAAAATAAGCCACAGAAAAATTCTCCTGTGTGTGAAAATGTTAAAACTCCTTCAAAGAGAGACAGTTTGGATGTATTTTCTTCGCCTTCATGTGAAAACTCTCTTAGAAGTCCAAGTTTGTTTGGAGACAGTATTGTGATTGATACTCAGCTATGTAATGCACTTGATGCTAGCAGCAAGTCACTTGATAAGGAAAGCAAACCTACAGTACCACTTGATGACTCTCCAAAGTTAAAGTTATCAAATCATAAACTGTGTCTTGAATCACAGGGTTATAAAAAAAGTACTGAGAAACAAACTCAGTGTGAGCAAAGTACAGAAAATGTTGACATGTTTGAAATTGATACACAGATATTAAAAGATTTAGAAGGTAGCAACATGTTGCCTAGCTCTGTTAAGGAAGTTGAGTTGCAAGCTGATAATGCTAAGACTACACTAAATTCCAAAGAAATCTGCCGTTCCACTATTAGTCCTGTTGACACCGATAATGAGATCGAGGATAGCTTCATTATTGATACTCAGTTATGCAATGCTTTAGATGTAGATAATTTAGAAGGGAAAGGAACTGTTAAAGGTAGTCCTAGAGGAAAATTGAAATCTCCTGTTAAGATTTCTGGACATAAATTGAGTGTTGGAAAGTGGAAGAATTGCATTAGTGGGCAAAGAAAGAGTACATTACATAACAGAAGAAAACAGTATAATTCTTTAAGTAAGACGTCCAGTAGCTTTCCAAATTCTAAAGTTTCAAGTTCTCCAAGTGCAGAAATTGAACCGTCAGACAGTTTGCATAAATCACAACTTTCCAGAAGTGACAGAAACTTAGCAAAGAGACAGAATTATACGCAGAGTTTGAATTCAAGTATTAGAAAGTCCTCAAAGTTGAAGGTGGGCTTGAGTTCTACACACAGAAGGAAAGGTAAAATTTCACCTGTCAAGTGTACTTATGATCTCAATTTAAACGGTAAGGGCATTGTGTTGACAGCATCTGGTACTAAGAAATTGGAAAGAAATGATGATGATCTTTGGTCAACTTCTAATAAAGATGAGGTTATCACAGATTCATTTCTAGAACGTGCTTTTACAACATACTACCAAGCAGATAATGATCGTAATGAACATGAGGATGTAGCACAGAATGGTGTAATTGACAAAAAAGAGGACAATGATAAGCTTCTTGTATGTGATGGAAGTGGTTCTTTAAAATCTTTGTCTACCCCTTGTAAACCTCGAAGGGTATCTCCACGTTTGATGGCACTTGAGAATAAAATTATTTGTGGTGAATTAAATTCTGTGAAAAAAATTCAGCCACAGATTTCTGGTAAAGAAAATATTGAACATACTATTCCTATGAATGGTCAGATGCTATCTTCCTTATCCAAAATGTCAGAAATGTCAAATTCAGGATTATCTTCATTCAAGAATGGTAGCCCTGAAAGAGCGTCAGGACAGAATAAAACACGGGCAAAGAAGAAATGTCTTAAATTTAACAAAATAAAAAATCTGAGCAGTGGTTCAGAAGATGAGCTTATTTCATCCTCTCAGGGAAAGGTAGGTGCTGTTTGTGATGGTCTTTCTGGCAAAAGGAGTAGTCCATTGACAAAGAAGAAACAGAAGGCAAGTTCCAGTTCACACCAGGAAAAGAAATTATCAGAGTTGAAACAGACAAAGGTAGAGATATTTAAAGAAGAAAATTGTCAACCAGCTGTTGATGGGAGTACTGTACCAAAGGAAACCAAGATTGTAGAAAAAAGGTAAACTTGTTTTATTCTTAAAATTGCATGGTTTAGTTGGTCATTGCAGTGTCTAGCTTGTATAAAATATGAATTGTGTGTAGGGTTGATTGCTAAATGAAGTACTTGCTTTAGTTCTAAAATATTACTCTCTTTACCCATCTTGCTCTGTTATGCAAATTATCACTTACAGTAACTGTTTACCTTGCGAGCAGAGTGACTTGAAATTAATCATTTCATAAAATTAGTACTAATTAGCAGTTAAATACAGGAGGTAATTATGTCTATGCCGGCCACGCGGTGTAGGGGTAGTGCGCCTGCCTCTTACCCGGAGGCCCCAGGTTCGATTCCTGGCCAGGTCAGGGATTTTTACCTGCATCTGAGGGCTGGTTCGAGGTCCACTCAGCCTACTTGATTACAATTGAAGAGCTATCTGACGGTGAGATAGCGGCCCCGGTCTAGAAAGCCAAGAATAACGGCCGAGAGGATCCGTCGTGCTGACTACATGACACCTCGTAATCTGTAGGCCGTCGGGCCGAGCAGCGGTCGCTTGGTAGGCCATGGTCCTTCGGGGCTGTTGCGCCATGGAGTTTTGGTTCTGTCATCGTATGTAAGACCCTGTACTTTCAAACCTGTCTATTAGTGAACAATTTATGAAAACATCACAGAATAAAGGAACAGCAGCAATATTTCAGAGTGATCAAAGAGGGAGACATTCACCTACAAACATATCTCATTTAAATATAGGTAAAATGTACAGGTACTACACAGAAGAAACCACAAAAAAAAAAAAAAAAAAAAAAAAAAGAAAGCCTACATACTCTGTATGTAAAGAAGGGTTGTTTAGAAAAAATATTCAATCAGGAATTTAGTCTATTTTTTAAACAGCCTGATGTTTCTACAGCACGACATGTTGCCTACTCAGATAGCAAAAACATACGAAAGTGTAATAATTTCTTTGTCCAGTCATATCCATAATCCTAAAGCAATGATGGATATTTTTGGGTGGTCTTAAAAGATCCTGAAAATCTAAATTAATTTTTAACATTATAAACCATGATAAAGTGTCAAGAGAAATTTTCGAGGTCTTAAGAAGAGTAAATGAGAAATGGAAGGCGAAGTGTAACGATTATTGAGGCACTTACAAGTACCCTAGAAACTTAAAACTTGGCACCAGAGAAACTGTCCGGCTCCATGGGTAAGTGGTTAGCATGCTGATTTTTGGTCACAGGGGCCTCGGGTTCGATTCCCGGCAGTTTCGGGAATTTTAACCATAATTGGTTAATTCCCCTGGCACGGGGACTGGGTGTATGTGCCGTCTTCATCATCATTTCATCCTCATCATGAAGCGCAGGTCGCCTATGGGAGTCAAATCAAAAGACTTGTACCAGGCCTCTCCGGAGGCCACACGGCATTTCATTTCACCAGACAAACTGATAAAGCCTCCGTGGTTCAGGCAGCAGCACACCGGCCTCTCACCGCCAGGTTCTGAAATTCAAATCCCAGTCACTCCATGTGAGATTTGTGCTGGACAAAGCGGAGGCGGGACTTTTTTTCTCTGGGTACTCCGGTTTTCCCTGTCATCTTTCATTCCAGCAACACTCTCCAATATCATATAATTTCATCCGTCATTCATTAATCATTGCCCCAGAAGAGAGTGAAAGGCTTCAGCAGCCGGCACAATTCCTATCCTCGCCGCTAGATGGGGGCTTCATTCATTACATTCCTGACCCAGTCGAATGACTGGAAACAGGCTGTGGATTTTTCACCGGAGAAACTGATATGCTCATGATCTCTTTAAAAAAAATCCTGAGCAGGCTGAGGTGGAATGGTTCAAATTTGGGATTGGAAGCAAAACAGCATATGTATACAAGCTGTGTAGGAATGAATGAATGTGCAACTGTGAAACAATGAACTAAATACAGCTACTTGAGCTTCACACGTTTATCTGTACCATATCAAGAGGCGGTAAAGTCGTGATTTTATAATATGACCTAATACACTAACAATAGACACAGAATGAAAACAAGTAAACAGTTAATAATAAAACAACAAAATTAAAACTATAACAAATTAAATGAATGAATAGAAAATTAACTGAACATTAATTAGAATCATAGATATCATCATCTGAACACTAATAACGATGGTGTATGGCCTTTGTAATGGGAGAGGCCTAGCACAGGTCTTTAGAGTTGACGCCCTGTAAAAAAAACCTGCGCGTCTGTGAGGATTGGGTCCTATAATGTTGAAGACGGCTCAAACACTCAGCCCCAGAGCCAGAGGAATTAACCAATGAAAGTTAAAATCCCCTGATCTGGTTGAGATTCGAACCGGGGGTCTCTTGAACCGAAGGCCAGCGTACTAACCATTTTACTGCGGAGCTGGATATCTGGACACTGCATTATATTTTTTCCTGTATCTTGTTATTTTCTGCAAAGTTTGCAGACTGATACCATGCGCGAGTGCTGTGTTTTTTTTTTTTTTTTTTTTTTTTTTTTTAAGGTATGGCAACAGCGTCTTTCTCACCTTCCCCGCCTCTCACTACCTGTTGGACTGAGCTCGATAGCTGCAGTTGCTTAAGTGTAGCCAGTATTCAGTGTTCAGGAGATAGTGGGTTCGAACTCCACTGTCGGCAGCCTGAAGATGGTTTTCCGTGGTTTCCCATGTTAATTAAGGCCACGGCCGCTTCTTAACCACTCCTAGTCCTTTCCTGTCCCATCGTCGCCATAAGACCTATCTGTGTTGGTGCGACGTAAAGCAGCTTGCAAAAAAAAAAAATAAAAAAAAAAATACCTGCTGCTGCATGCTTGTGAAGTACAAATATAATCTAAATACTATTTCCCTTGCCTGTAGATGCAATACTTGGTGTTTTTTTGGTGTTTTTCCTTGCTGGATTCTTATTTCTGTAGCATAAACACGAACATAATTTCCTAAATTCGTTGATCATAATACAGTGAAACTCGGTTAAGAAGTTCCCGCCTAAGAAGTGTGATATTCTTGGTCCCTTGATCAGTTGCATTAAGATATATGTATATTTTTCTCGTTTAAAGTGTTCTGTTGTAAATATATTTCCCGCTTAAACAGTTCAGATTTTAGAGCCCCTTGAGATAGAAAACGTCCGCCCAAAGCAGCCCGTGATTAAAACCCTCCAGTCTACGCACAAGTTGCACCCTGTGTTGACCGTTTGCGCGCTCGCGGTGTATGTCTGGTGTCACAGAACATGTGCGGGCCTGCCACGGCCATATGACGTCACGCTATGACAACACGGATAGCAGATGCTCACTCTCGACTTGTGGAATCGAATCGAACCCATCAGTCAAAATTTCCACTCCACCGTTCCATCTAGCGGAATAAAATTGAACGGGAGTCTACGTAAGAAACATAAAGTACGCAATGGATGATTTGATAAAACTTTAATGCAGTAATTTGCGGGCCGCGACAGGGTGAAGCCATTAATCGAGGTGGCCTAAACATTAAAAACCGTAAAGTGCATTTGTCCACAACATTACTGTTAACCTACCACAAAACTGAATTTTCTAACCTATCTGATTTTTCATTCCCTTGCTTATTTCCTTCCAGCCATTCAGTCTTACGTTGTTGCAATAATACTTATGGGCCTTGCCGTAGAGGAAATTACGTTTTTGAACTAAACTGATAAGATTTTCCTTGTCTATTATTAGTGAGGTGAATAAAAACAACTTCGCGACTCTATGCAGGAAACAGCCGATTGGCCAGCAGCCAGCTGATACACATGCCGCCAAACAGCCGGCCGAAAGATCCCGATCGTTTACGAAGTTGAACGAATGTTGATAGCCAACTGGGTGTTGAGGGAGGCACACATAGGCATTGCAATACCACGTGTTGGCATAAAATTGAAAGTTATTTTTAATTTTACCTTTATACGAGCTAAACATTGTATTATCGTATCACTCGTAATTATTATATCGCATTATTAGAACGTAGCACAAGGATGAGGAGACATGAAATAAAATTCTCGCGGGGAAAGAAACTGTTTACGTTTAGATGTGCTAGCGTTGCTACTGCGCCTTTATCTCTCCCATGTAATACCCCAGATACATTTCCATGCACTAATTTCTGCAACTTCGAACCTGTGTTTTTTTTTCTTCATTACCTATAGCATGAAGAGGATTGAAGCGGGAAAATAAACTCAATACTGGCTTGGCCATGCGGTACTTGTGAAACAGCCAGAAACTACGCCCGTTGCCGTGACAACCAGTAGGAATGCAGGGGCGATTTAGGCCTAGGTTCTGAGAATCTCTAAGAGTAAGTTGCTAGATTTCCCATTTGCTGCCGTTATCCTTGAAGCAGGTGTCAGAGGTGTGAGGAAGATAGAAAGCACATGCTAACAAACTGTAGTACACGTCTTGTCTTTGTTCCTTGTAAGCCTAAGCTACGAATTGCCAAGCATAGTGTAGCGTCGTAATTAGTATGAATAGGAGTCGGTGAAGTTAGTTGTACTTGTAATATCAACGTACAAGCTTTTTTTAAGTGAAAATGAGCGCAACTCAGAGGAAAGAGATCAAGCGAATGGCACTAACAATAAAAGACAAAGTGGAGATTATAAGGAAAGTGACGTCATCTACACTTTCTCATGTTGCCTTGGCAAAGGAGCTGGGAATGCCGCTGTCTACTTTGAACGGTATTATAGCGAAGAAAGAAGAGATCTCTGCTTCTGCAGGGAATACTTCAGCAAATTGTAAGGAAGTTAAATATGAAAAGTACGATGAAATAGAACAAGTTCTGCTAATACGGTTTAAACAGCAGCGATGTTAAAACATACCTTTCAGTGGGACTATTATGCAGGAGAAAGCCTCATGCAAATTAAGGGTACCTTTTACCCGCGTCGAGCGGGTGGCTGGAATGCTTTAAAAATCGAGCCGGCATCGTTTACAAAGCCGGCCCCGTGGTGTAGGGGTAGCGTGCCTGCCTCTTACACGGAGGCCCCGGGTTCGATTCCCGTCCAGGTCTGGGATTTTTACCTGGACCTGGTTCGATGTCCACTCAGCCTACGTGATTAGAATTGAGAAGCTATCTGACGGTCAGATAGCCGCTCCGGTCTAGAAAGCCAAGAATACCAATATAATGGTCCGTTATTGGACATTATAAACTTTCCAGCTAACTCATTCTTGGTTGCCTGCGTTTCGCCCTCGTGTGCTAAGTTAGGCTCGTCAGTTGGGACTTAGCACACCACCCAAGACGCAAGGCTAGTGCATACCGTGGAGGCCACTGCATAGGCTATTTGAAGCCACCAGCAGTGCCAATGCACTATGAGAGCTATGTCTCATTACCAAAAATAGATGCCTGCCTGGCCATCAAATGATGTAGATGTTGATTCCCATAGGGAACCTAAAATATTTGTCCTGAATGAGTAAATTTATAATACCAATATAATGGTCCGTTATTGGACATTATAAACTTTCCAGCTAACTCATTCTTGGTTGCCTGCGTTTCGCCCTCGTGTGCTAAGTTAGGCTCGTCAGTTACTGTGCAACACTCTCCAAACCACCTTCCTGGCTGCATTCCACTCTAGTTTCAGGAAACGCTGCCAACAGTATCTCCTCAACAACAATGGAATTTCCTAAATTGTAAATTGTTAGTGGTAATTTGATTATTATTATTATTATTATTATTATTATTATTATTATTATTATTATTATTATTATTATTATTATTATTATTATTTCATCTCATGACGAGACCTGCCATAAGGCAGAATACCTAGATGATGTAGCTGCTGTGTAGTAACAATTCAGTTGTATACGTTAATATTTTTTGTAGTATCATCTTTTCATCATCATCACTTCATTACTATCATTATCTGTATTGGTATTCCTTTAAGTTAATAGTTGTAATATTATTTCTTCTTATTTTTGTACATACAGTACATTGTACCTTATAATCTGGTTAGATGGAAGAGAGGGCCAAATGGCTAATGTTCCCAGAAAAAATGTAATCTAATCTAGACATTTGTTACACTTGTGATAGAGTTTAAGACAAGCTGAATAATGCATGACAAAAATAACTGAATAAAACTGAGAAGTTAGAACATTTGAAAGAAATGTTACAAACTTGGGAGAACCAACAATCGCAGAACTCAGAAGTGGTGATGGTAGATAGCCAGAAGTGTCTTGCAATGCCATTACTCCCTAATTCTCAGAGTTTTTATCTTAGGAAGCTGTGGACACACAAATTATGCTGAACATGACGCAGTATCTGAGACTTCTTTCTGTACGATGTGTTGAAACCACAGGGAGTCATGATGGAAATGAAATAGGATCATGTCCTAAAATGGGCATTAAAAGAAGTAATTGAAAAGAATTATGGAACTTGGAGAGTGTGGTCAAATAATTGTCATCAAAATTGAATTTGTTCAATAATCGTAATATATTATTTGTTGTTGTTGTCTATGGTAGAAGACATGAAAGAGTTAAATCACAAATTTCTTCTTAAGGGCCATGCATATATGTTGATGGAATTCACAACTTAACAGAAAAGAAGAAGAAAAAGTAAAGTTGCAGAACATCTTTACTTACAGTGATTGGATAGACGTTAACAGTGTGTAAAAGAATATGAATGTTCTGAAAATGGAGCTAGATGAATTTAAGAATTTCACCAACTTTATTGGCAATGTCAGCTCCATATTTGTAAGCTGAAAAGGGATATTAATGGTGAAATCTACAATAGCATGCCCTCAAGTGCAAAGGGAGAACTTGAGGGTATTATTAATACCAAGAAAATATGGGTAGGTAAGAATCTGTAATTCTTCTTCTTCTTTTATGACCACATAGTATCACTTCAGTCAGTCCGTCGTTCAGGTCTCTCTGAAGGGATTGTTCGGGCTTTGCGGTCCTCCCAGTAATTCTTCAGATGCTCCGTTCTTCGTGCCCTTTCCTCAGTTGAAAATATGCGTGTTGTTGGTTTGTTTTGTGTAAGGGTAAAGCAGAGGTTTGTATTCTTGAGTTTTGTATTCAATTTTATCTTATTTGTGGTGTCTTCTGTCCTGAGGCGTATTTCCTTCAGATCCTCTCTTACTTTTCTGATCCATTTACATCCTGTTGTGGTATTTTTTGAGACGAGATTGTGTTGTACTTGTTGTTTCAAAAGTCTCGAATCCTGCATCATCATGATATGTCCAAAGAACCCCAGTCTCCTCTTAAACATAGTATCTGTAATGGGTTCTAGCTTTTTGTACATGACTTTGTTAGGTATTAACCGCCACTGTCCATCTTTCTGGTAATTTTTGTTGATGCAGATTCTTCCAATCCTCCTTTCAATTTTCTGAAGTCTGTCAGTCTTTGATTGTTTATTCGGGTAAAAAGTGTTTCTGCTGCATATGTAGCTTCCGGTTTTATAACTGTGTTGTAGTGTTTTAATTTTGCACTTATTGATAGACATATCATTTTGTAGATATCCCATGTTAATTTTTGTGCTTTAGCTAATCTATATGTTCTTGTTTGGATTGAGATTTTTTTCATTTATATGTGGGCCAGTACAAGGTTGCACTTGACAGTTATAGTTCATGTTGGCATTACTACAAAAAATAATTGAAGAACGTCACCCGTCAATCAGAACGGCCAATCCATTCCTTTTTATGTCAGATACAGTTATGGATTTTATACATATTAGTTCGTATTTAATTCTGTAGAGTGCGTATAACCTTTTATATACTTGCAAAAACATGAGCATTTCTTAAAAAATTGTAATGTTTAAGCGAGCTGCAAAATAAAGATGAACTATTTTCATTTGGTTGTTGTTGGCAATATGGCCAGTATAGTGGTGCCATCTATAACTACCTTTACTTCCGTATTGAAGTGTTGCCGCTTGTCTGTCGTTGCTAGCACAGGGTCAGGTGTGATTCGCACATTGATGAAAGTGGTGTTTTTTTTGTGAGATAACTGATTTTCTGTAACTAGTGCAGTGCGATGTCACGGAAATGACAATATGATGAATCGCGAAGTGATAATCCTTTGCACCGAGGAGTGCTCCTTAATAGTCAGGCATGTGAATTAGTGCGGAGAACTCGCGAGTTTTACGAGAGGGAGAGGGAATTTGTACGCTTGCATGGTCGTCCCTCTGTTCCTGCAGATCAAGTCGTGGAACGTACAAGTCAAACATTAGGGCTTTCAAAGCAGACTGTGGTTCAGAAAGGTGTTCTCCTCCAGGAACTGAAGGAAAAATGGACTGGGAAACCTAGCAGTAGCAGAAACGGGTCTGAGAGTTGGGGACTTGTTTCTTAGCACTCCAGAAAAGAAACGATTTAAGCCATCTCCTGTAACAGGAATTGATTCTTTCCAGGCTGATGCAATACATAGACACGTGTACGATTATTACAGCAGGAGGGAATACCCTGTGGTGGAAAAATTACTAGTCTCCCTTAAACAGAAAAATCTTTTCTCCGGGGGTAAAACTTCCTTAAAAACGGTACTGCAAGCCTTAGGTTTCAGATACAAAAAACTGAACGGAAGAAAACTGTAGCTTGAAAAGTCGCACATCGTGATGGCTAGGAGTATTTTTTTAAATAAACTTGTCGGTAAGGATCTCCACGAGATAATATGGTTGGATGAGACGTGGGTGAATGCTGGAGAGTGCATTGATAAATCTTGGACTGATGACAGTCCTAGAAGCTCCGGTAATCAACCGACTGGGAAGGACGCCAGATTAATAATAGCGCACGCAGGTTCATCCAGTGGCTTTGTGGAAGGTGGTCTTCTAATGTTCCGATCGAAAAAAACCTGTGATTATCACGAAGATATGGACCATGTTCGCTTTTTAGATTGGTTTAAGAAGCTCCTGCAACAGCTCAAAGGCCCTTCCATTATTGTTATGGACAATGCACCTTACCACTCGGTAATAATGGACAAGACCCCTACTTCGAGCGCCCGTAAAGAACTGTTAGTAGAATGGCTGCAGGCAAGAAATATCCCAGCGCATATGGGTATGATTAAATTAGCTTTATATGCACTGGTGAAACAAAACAAACCGGTTTCACCGACGTACGTAGTCAATGAGGTAGCGAAGGAACAAGGACACGAGGTTGTTAGGTTGCCGCCGTACCACTGTCACTTCAACCCTATTGAATTGGTATGGAGTGATGTGAAACGTTACGTTCGCACAAATAACAAATCCTTCACAATTACTGAAGTGGAAAGACTGTTCCGAGAGGGTATTGCTCTAGTGGATGCGGCTTCTTGGAGAAAGAAAGTTAGCCATGTCGCAACATTAATTAACTCATTTAAATCTAAGAATTTCATTTTGTCCGTATTGAACTGAGAATGGAAGATAGATGACACATTTATAATCCTCCCTCAAAAACCTTAATACCATTGATCATGACATTAAATTTACCTTAGAATCAGAGATAAACAACTCCATCAACTTCCTAGACCTAACAATCAATAGGCACCCCTCTTCGTTCACATATAGTATCTATAGAAAGCCCACTCAAACGGCCACTACTATAAGAAATGACTCGCTACAACCCCAAACACACAAAGCGGCTACATATAATAGCTTAGTAGACCGAGCATTCAAAATTCCGATGTCAAGAAAAAACTTAAATAAAGAATTGAACACCATTCGCTCTATAGCAAAATTCAATGGATATAATGAATCCTTTATTGAAAGATTAATCAATAAATTCAGACACCGCCCAAAAACCACCCTAATAAAAGACAATACTAGCACTGCCACGTTTTCCACATTTACCTTCAATAAAGAAATTTACAACGTCACTAACGTTCTTAAAAAACACAACGTTAAAATAGCCTTTCGTACTAACAATAGAAGCACAGAGATCCTACACAACTCTTCATCAATAAATAAAAGTAGTCCTTTTTCTAAATCAGGTGTATATAGGTTTTCTTGCCAAGACTGCAAAAGTTCTTACCTAGGGCAAACAGGACGCAGCTTTAAAATCAGATATGCAGAACATGTCAATGCCATAAAACACAACCGTTTTTCCGCGGTCGGCCTACATATAAAAGAATTTAAGCACAACTTTACTGAAATAAATCAAGATCTTGAGGTTTTAGATATTCTAAACAAAGGTTCTTTCCTAGACGTCACTGAAAACCTCTATATTCATTTAGACCAATATTTCAATCCCAACCTAAACTTAAATGATATCTCAGAGAAACCAAAGATCCTATTCGACTTTCTCATTGAATTTTTCAAAAACATGAATATCCCGAAAAACAGATCTGTCTTTCAGATTATGCATAATACCTTGTCACGCCACACACTTTCACCATATCACCCTCCATACTTCCCCTCCTTCCACTCCTCCTCCCCTACCGCTCCTTCCCTCTCCCCTCCTAATCCAACAATGGCCGCTCCCCAGACCTAAACTATCCAACACGCTCTGTTCCTCTTCATCTCGCGCCATAGCTTTACCGCCTTATGTCCCGCAATAAACATCATAGAAACCTGCCCCCACCCTACACGTAACGCTGCAACAATACACCACAAATACTGGCACAGTCAACCTCCAAACTCTCAGAAAACGTATTCCTTAATACCAATTTTATATTCTTGTCGAGCTGAATACCGGACCTGTGAAGATTACAAGATTATTTTGTGCATCTACTGAACGGTGGTGTTAATGAAGCTATGTAATATAGAGAGAGACTTCCAAAGGTGGTTAAATGAAGAAGTTATATCATGTTCAAGATCATGCTTTCACATCTCTGCACAGTATTTAAAATACAATTTACCGTTGGTCTTTATAGCTATTATTGAGAGTGAAGAATTTCCTGTTGTGTATCTTTATCAGGAACTCAAGGGAGACTTCATTAGTTAGTCGGAACATAGAAAAAATGATGAACTCTTCTCAGAAGAACTCTTAAGGTTTCACCTTACTTTTTCCTGCCTGCTGGCTCTTCAGAAGTGTGTGCGCGTGCGTTTTGTATTCAGGAATCATTCAAGGCAAATATTTTCGCACTGCAAGATGTGTGGTTAAGGTTATTTTTAATACGTATAACTTTTGCTTTCTCAACGATGCATTTGTTTCTACATTCGTCCCTGTTTTTATCTCCTCATAAGATGTGTATTGTTTAATGTAACACCTTGTGTAAAAAATTAGGTTAAATGAAGAAGTTATATCATGTTCAGGATCATGCTTTCACGTCTCTCCACAATATTTAAAGTGAAATTTACCGTTGGTCTTTATGGCTATTGTTGAGAGTGAGGGAGAGTTTCCTGTTGTGTATGTTTATCGGGAACTCAAGGGAGACTTCATTAGTTGGTCGGAGCATGGAAGGAATGATGAACTCTTCTCAGAAGAACTCTTAAGGTTTCACTTTACTTTTTCCTGCCTGCTGGCTCTTCAGAAGTGTGTGCACGTGTGTTTTGTATTCAGGAATCATTCAGGGCGAATATTTTCGCACTGCAGGATGTGTAGTTAGGGCTGTTTTTAGTATGTATAACTTTTGCTTTCTCAACGATTCATTTGTTTCTGTATTCGTCCCTGTTTTTGTCTCCTTGTAGGATGTGTATTGTTTAATGTAACGCCTTGTGTAATATAAATGTCTACATGCTAGCCTATTTCCCACATTTTGGCTGATGATGACGCCAAACAGCGTCAAAACTAGTTGCAAGTGCAAATATATGTTATAAATAAACTATAACATTTTTGTATTGAAAAGGTGGACCCTTTTAAGTCTTCCTGTCTTCCATTAATTAAATTCACAATGAAGTATTTATTTATTTTCCACCTAGTCGATACAATGATTGCCTAAGGCAATTTTTATTGGTCAAAAGTGGTACATGTTTCGTATATTAACAACATCTTCAGCCACATAACAATGTTTAGATGAAAAATATAAAATAGACAAAGTAATGCTTTAGAGGAAGTGTCCTTGAAATTAACATAAGATTGACAAGATGAAAACAAACAAATAACTCAAGAGAAATTTATATACTACCAACTCATTGCAGTTGGATGAGATTATGTCAAGAGTGCTATCGGAAGTGGCAGTATGAAAGGTTGGATTGAATGGAAGGCAGTCGAGGTTACAAGCGTTGAGCACATCGCGTATGTTATTGCTTTCAAACGTCCCAGTTCCGAAACGAGCATTAACATCATTTTTCTTTACAAGTTGATAACCTTAATGAGGCTGTAGAATATAAGAATCCATTATATTATCAAATTCTAGTATATTTGAAAATGCTTGAGAAGGATCAAGAAAAAAGAATTGGAATTTCTCCACCTACAGATAGCCCTACAACTTATTCCTCCTCAGTTAAAGCTATAGGTGACAGCAAGGAAGTTCTTGACACACCTATATCCCCCGCTCCTCCTCCTCCTCAGGTGCAAGAACAAGGAAGAACGCATCATCAATATTACACCCGGCGCAAAACTGTGAAAGAATGACAGGAGTTACTGTTCCAAAGGAAAGCAGGCTTAATAAGATTTGACAACTAGGAATTAGTTATATTTTCATCTACATTAATAATAAGAGCCGCACTGTGATATCAGGATTTCTTCATTTCGATAATTACTTATAAATTGTATAATTTTTAATTTATAAATTGATCTTTTTTCATGGATTATTAAGAAAAGAATATTTATTAGGACAATTTCTCTATGGAATATTGTACAAGTGTTTCCTTGACGACTGCTTTCTATTGTAGAAATAATTTATATATTTTCTCTTGAGTTATTTGTTTGTTTTAATCTTGTCAATCTTATGTTAATTTCAAGGACACTTCCTCTAAAGCATTACTTTGTCTATTTTATATTTTTCATCTAAACATTGTTATGTGGCTGAAGATGTTGTTAATATACGAAACATGTACCACTTTTGACCAATAAAAATTGCCTTAGGCAATCATTGTATCGACTAGGTGGAAAATAAATAAATACTTCATTGTGAATCTATTGAAGTGCGATACGGACCATGAAGCTGATTTTATGTAATTCCATTAATTAACTCGGTGATGGCCATAGATGTGCCGGCCCTGTGGTGTAGGGGTAGCGTGCCTGCCTCTTGCCCGGAGGCCCCGGGTTCGATTCCTGGCCAGGTTAGGGATTTTTACCTGGACCTGAGGGCTGGTTCGAGGTCCACTCAGCCTACGTGATTAGAATTGAGGAGCGGCCCTGGTCTGGGAAGCCAAGAATAACGGCCGAGAGGATTCGTCGTGCTGACCACACGACACCTCGTAATCTGCAGGCCTTCGGGCTGAGCAGCGGTCGTTTGGCAGGCCAAGGCCCTTCAAGGGCTGTAGTGCCATCGGGGGAATGGCCATAGATGATATCATCAGTGACTGTCAGGAGTTAATGATCTGCCTGGATGATGACGACAACAACAACAACAACAACAACAAAGGCGATGGTAGTGATGGCAGTGATCTGGAGGGTATACAGCCTCTACCAATGTAAACAAGGTAAGAAGAATAACATTTCTGAATTTTCGTAAATTTAATAGATTTTACTCGAAATATTTTGTGTTAGTACCGGTGTATATTATCGTAACATGTATTGGTGTATTTAAAGTGAGTTTCTTGTCTGCCAATTTCTTCCGCATTCTCTAACAGTGCGATAATAAGAACTTTGTAGTAGATTTATCTCGTATCATTTTGTGTGATATATTTCATTGTAAACTTAATCGGTATGTTGAAAGTGCGATTGTTGTCGGCCGATTTCATTTGTATCGTGTATCATCGCAATGGCATTAAAATATTTTTCTCATGTTTCTAAAATCTTACGTGTCGTGCAAGCAGCTATTGCTATGGTGGCAACATCGCTTTGTGTGCCACTGCAGTGTGACCAACATTTTGCGTAACTGTCATGTGCAACCTTATGCACCTTTAGGTTATCTCCAAGATATTTAAATTGAGTTACTATTTTGATTTTGTTATCATTTATGGTAACTTCTTTTAGTTGCATTGGTTTTTGGGGCATAATTTCTGTTTTTTCAAATGATATTTTGAGGCCAATTTTTTTTGCAGTGTTTTGAAGTTCTGATATCTGGGTTTTTGCTTCTTTTATGTCCACTGCTAGTAATGCTAAATTGTCAGCGAAACCCAGGAAATTTGTTTTGATTTTTTGGCCAATCTTTATTTTGGGTGGGACATTTCTTAAACCATTCTCTCATTACCATTTCTAGAGCACAATTAAATAATAGTGGTGAAAACCCATCTCCCTGTCGTAGTCCAGTTTTAATTTCAAATGTCTCTGATGTTTCACCCCTAAACTTCACTTTTGATTTGGTGTTAGAGTCTATTTTGTCAAGTTTATTAATTTGGAGTGTAGTCCAAGGTGTCTTAAAATTTTAAACAGAGATTCTCTATGGATGCATTCATAAGCTTTCTTGAAATCTACAAATGTTATTAGCATATCTCTGTTTCTTCTCCTGTTATAGTCCATTATCAACTTAAGACTCATGATCTGATCAGGACAGCTCCTCCAGGGTCTGAAACCTCCTTGATATTCTCCTAGTTCTTTCTCAAGTTGTAAACTTATCCTATTGAGAATGATTATTGAAAATATTTTGTATGTTATGTCAAGGAGCGAGATTCCCCTGTAGTTATTAGGGTCGGTTTTGTCTACTTTTTTGTGCAGTGGGTGAATGAGGGCTGTTGTTCAATGTTCTGATAGTTCTTCTTTAATCCATATAGACAAGTTGTTGATGGAAGGCAACTTTTGCTGATGTTCATGCATATTTCCAGATTTCCGCAAAGGTCTGATCTTCTCCTGGCGCTTTGTAGTTTTTTAATTTATTCAGAGCTTGGTTGACTTCCTTTATTGTGGGGGGGATTGATGTTCTCTGGTGGTGTTTTTATCGGGGTGTATGTGTCCAAATGAAGGAGTTCTGTAGGTTCCTCACAATTTAAAAGCTTGTTGAAATATTTGGCCAGAATTTCTGCATTGTCTTTATTGTTATGAGCCAGCTTAACATTTTCATCCTTCATCAGTAGGGTCGGGGGTTCATATTTTTGGAGCTGCTTTCTGAAGGTTTTATAGTAGTCCCTTGATTGAGTTTTATTGAATTGTTCTTCACTTAACTGCAGTGTGTCCTTATGATGTTGTCTTTTTATTCTTCTTAAGACTTGGGTAGTTTCTTTCTCTGTTTTACTAGATTTTGATAGAATATTTCTGGGGTTTTGTTGTTGTTGTTTGGTTTTTTTTTTGTTTTTTTTGACTGATGCAATAGCCATGCCTGATGTCTTTTCTCCACTGTTTCATCACATTCACTGTTCCACCATTGGTGACTTTACGTGGTTTAATTGGAGCCAGGTCTTCTGCAATTTGTTTAAGGTTGTGTACTAAGTCTTCAAGTTTATCTGTGATTATTATTTTTTTCAGTTGCCTTCTGGTCATTTTTGTTGTTGATCTATTTTTTCTTTTAGTTTTAAGGTCTTGCTTTTGCTGTCTCCTCTGGGGAGTGAGCTTAATTTTAACTACATAGTGATCTGAACCTGTGTCTATTCCTCGGAGGACTTTGACGTTATAGATCTCTTTGTGGTGGTATTTGTCCATGCAGATGTGATCCAGTTGCCATTCTTCTTTAGTGTAGTCAGGGTGTTTCCATGTTTTGAGTTTTTGAGGTTTCCTCTTAAAACGTATAGATTTTGAGATTAAATTATGGTTTCTACACAGGTCAACTAGTCTCTCTCCGTTTTTATTTGTTTTCTTGTGTGCTGGCCATTTTCTGATGATGTCACGGTATTTTCTTTCTCTACCTAGTTGAGCGTTGAAATCACCTATTAATAATTTTACATGGTGTTTGGGGATGTTATCTATGGTCTGGTCCAATAGGTCCCAAAATTCTTCTGTTTCCTCATGGTCTTTTGAGGAGTTATTTTTATCATTAGTGGGATTCTGTAATTAGTTATTGAATCTGTTACTTTTCATTTAATCATAACGCACTGCTTGTGTTTTCTCATGTGTAGGCCTAAGTCCGTAAGATAGGTTTCAAATCTTAAGTGCCATACAATCTTATGCACACCTCTACTCAGATGATTTAATTGTATCTTGCCTAAAAGCATTGCTGATTTTAACAAATAGTATAAGAGATGGTAAGCTTCATCATTGTAGCAAATTTTGTAATAGTGTTTGTCCAACCCTTTTCCCGTTCCTCTACGGGGTTGGGTATGAGGTTAGCTGAATCTATCGTGGCGGTTTTTCATGACCGGATGCCCTCCCTGACGTCAACCTCATCAGAGGAGTTAATGAGATGAAATGAATGACGCGACGGGATTGTAGGGAGAGGGTGAAACCCAGTGCCACCACATAGCCTACTCCTGTCGAATAGCACCAAGCGGTCTGCTCAAGGCTTAACATCTCCATCCGATCGACGAATCACTGTCGACAGTGTCATACGCCTCACTCCATGTGAGCACTACAGAGAGGTTTGGAATTTAATCCAGGCTTTTGGCACGCAATCTAATGATTAGAAATTGTATACCACCACCTCTCCTACCCTTTTTCGACCAACTTGAACCAGCTAACCACAGTGTCAGACCGTTTAGACTTAAGCGCCTTAACGATCATGGCCACCAGGCAGGCTAAATTTTGAAATAGTAAACTAATAAAATGAAATCTAGCATTAATATTTGTGTTAATAATGTTGGAAGAGAGTTGGAACTCTGTATGGACAAATAGCATGAAGGTATATGTCAGGCGGGAGTTGTTCCTTCCAGCCGTTCATATGCATTTAATCTCAAAATTCTTGGAACCCACTTTTATACTTGCACAGTTTTTGATTGGACATAGAAAATTTAGAAGTTATTTTCAACAGTTTTTGACTGGACATGGTAAATTTAGAAGTTATTTTCAACAGTTTAAGATACCATCACCAGAAGGATACCTTTGTAAGTAAATTAAATGAAATAAGTTTCATAATGATTGATCCGTATTGAACTGTGATTACAATAGAGTAAATTAATGTATTATTTGGGTCCACCTTTTCAATACAAAATGTAAATAGTTTAAATTACATAAATGATTAGGGACTAGTTTCGACCTAGTACTAGGTCATCATCAGCCTAAAGCAAAATTAAAACACAAATACCGAAGAAATTAAACAATGTAAAGACATGTAAGGTTTCGTAAAAGTACATACCATGTGGGATATTGTGCAGCACTATGTTAAAAAATAACTCTCTGAAAGAGATTCATAATAAGTCCAGTGCATACTAAAAGGATGTTATAGAAAATAATTTTTGAGTTGCTGGATAAGGAGATTAGAACATGCTGAATTGAATTGAAGAACCACTGAACCGAAGTCACGCCGTCTATTTATGATTAAAGACCAGTGCGCCGCATAGCATTAAAAGTTGATAGGGGTGGAAATTTTTCAGTTGTTGGTCAAGGAAATCAACATATGCTGGATTCTTAAATTTGCTGCTGTATATTCGAAGAACAACTGAGATGATGTTACGTCGTTTTTTAAGGTATTCATAGACGTAAAAACACATGGATGCTGGAAAGGCTCTTCATTTTTTTGGAACTTGAAGGAAGGTAATTGTTGCGCCTGGAGGCTTAAGAATCCAGAGATGCGCTACATTATGTTAAAAAATAGAGATCCATAAAAAGGTCTCGTACGCGTGCCGTATAAAAGTAACAAGTTGTAAAAGTAATCCTTAAGTTGTTGGTCATGGAAATTGAAAAAGGTTGGTTTTCAAGCGATGCTGCTGTTCATTCAGAGATCAGTTGAAATTACAGTATCATAACATTGTCTTCTCAAGATTTTTTATGAACTTGAAATAAATGTCGATGCGAAGTAAGATGCTAGAAGAAAGCTCTTCTGTTTCTAGAATCCTGAAGGACGATGGATGTTACGCGAGGAGGATTAACATATATGGAGTTAAATGAAGGTGGATAGAAATTCGCAGTTCAATGCAGACCATACATTTGACTCTGAATAAATGACAGCAAGGAAAGAAAGAAAGAAAGAAATTTGGTCAGGTAGAAGAAAATATTTAAATAAAATATGTCATAAGGGAATTAACGCGTGTTGTAATAAGCTGAAGAGAGAAATGGGGGTGGATGAGGTTCAAAGGAAATCTTGAGGAGGTGAAGGGAGAAAAAGAACGGAAGGAGAAAAAAGGGAGAGGATATTAAGGTGGGGCTGAGGGATGTGGGAATATGGAAGATTGTTTAAGAAAAGTACTATAAATAGAATGAAAAATCGGACCTTTAATATTTGATTTTGATTGTCTGAAAAGCTGAATGAGCAGGTCAAAAAGAATGTTCGATTTTTCGGAAATGTCATTAAGATTGAAGTTTGGATTAAAATATTGGTCTAGATTTATAAAGCAGTTCTCTGTTATGTTAAGGAGGGGTCCTTTATTCATACTTTTGAGAATTACCATATCATGTTTAATGTCTGTAAATTTATTTTTATAATCATTCATGTGTTGACCAACTGCAGAAAATTTATTGTGTTTTAGGGCATTGGCATGTTCCAAGTATCGTATTTTAAAGCTTCTTCCTGTTTGTCCAATATAAGAAAAATTGCAGCTGTTGCATTTTACCCTATATACACTGGATTTTGAAAAACAATCAGTTCTATTAACAGATGATGAGTTGTGTAAGACTTTAGCATTATTATTGTTGGTTCTGAAGGAGATTTTAACATCATGTTTTTTAAAAACGTTAGTGACCTTATAAATATCTTTATTGAACGTAAAGGTAGAAAATAAAGAAACTTTTGTTTTTTCAGAGTGGTTATAGGACGATGTTTGTATTTATTGATAATACCTTCAGTGAAAGAACTATTGTATCCATTGAGTTTAGCAATCATACGGATATTGTTCAGTTCTTTTTTAAGATCACTTTCGGTCATTGGGACAGTATAGGCTCGATGAACCATACTATTATAAGCTGCTCTTTTATGGATTTGTGGATGAGAGGAATCTTGACAAATAGTGGAAGATGTTTGGGTAGGCTTTCTGAAGATATTGAATTTTAAGGAATACAGTTGCCTAATGATGGTTAAGTCTAAAAAAATTATGCTTTGTTCATATTCAGATTCGAGCGTAAATTTTATGTGCGGGTCAATATTATTAAGGTTGACAAGAGTGGAAGCAGCATCTGTTGTGCTTTCATCTAGGATTACTAAAGTATCATCCACATATCTAGCCCAAAAAAGAATATTATTGAAGTTATTATTATTATTATTATTATTATTATTATTATTATTATTATTATTATTATTATTATTATTATTATTATTATTATTATCAATTTTAGTATGTTCCAAAAAATCCAAGTAGATTTCAGCTAAGATGCCCGAAGCCGGCGATCCCATGGCCAAACCCTCCTGCTGATAGATAATACCGTCGAAAGTGAAATAGTTATTATTTAAAACCAATTTCAGGATAGACATAAAATTTTGTATTTCCAAAGCACTCAAGTGGCTATATTTACTTAAATTGTTTTCAATGATAGGGTATAATTTAGAGGTTTAAATACTAGGATACATATTAACAACGTCGAACAAGTGAAGGGAATTATTAGGTTGGATATGAAATTTAATAAGATTCTCGATCAACTGTAGTATTTTTAATAGATTTTTTAGATAAAAAATGATATCTTCTTAGAAACTTTTGAATGAATTGAGAAGCATTGTAAAGAGGATTTGATCTGTAATTGATGATTGAGCGGATATGGACGCCGGGTTTGTGTATCTTAGGAAGGGCTTTAGCGGTCGGAAGGCTTGGATTCATGCTAATAAATTTAGTTTTTTCTTGTTGTTAAAAGGAATGAAGTATTTTTAAGAGTTTGTTTAAGTAGGCGTTGGATTTTTTGAGTAGGGTCTTTTTTAACAACAGTGAACGAACTGTCAGAAAAGGAATCTTTAGTCTTATCAATATATTCATTTCTTTCCATTATAACGGTGGTATTGCCCTTGTCAGCCTTAGTGACAATAAGATTATTATCAGAAATCTTCTTTTTAAGACCGCGTAATCACTTTTGATCAATGATTGATTCTTTATTGCCGATAGGGATGTTGGGGTTCATACTTGTGTTATGAATGTCGTTAATTTTACGTTTTACTTCGAATCTAACTTTATCCTATTCTTCAAGGGGTAATTTACTGATGGCTAGTTCAGATTCTAAGATCTTAGTAGTAAAGGTGTCAAGCATATTAAGATTAGGCCAATTGTGATTAGGACCTTTGGCTAAAATTGATTTTTCGTCATCATTCAGAGGAACATTGGATAAATTAATAATTAATAATCATCTTCCAACAAATTTTGCACCACTTCATTTCTAATTTTCCATAATGAAGTGAAGATGCTATATTTAGGCACACGCTGTACTGAAAATGCATATAATCAATCAAATAACTTGCACTGAATGGAAAACTAGAAAATAAAATGAAATAGAATAGCAAAGCAGAACTCGTGGAGATTTGTTTACAAACACTACAGAAATGGTGCCTGAACAGATCGTCAAAAAACTGCACTAATTTATTTCTGTGAAATTGCGCCCAAAGAGGTTGTAAATATGAATGAAATTGAACTCACGGCTGCTGTGGATATCGAGAATGACAAGAAGTGGACTGTCATGCCATCTGTTAAAGAAATGAGGAAATTACAAGAAGAAATACGAACATGTCGAATATTCAACAGTGCCACTACCAGGGACCAAAGTGTTGAATATTCGACAGTTGCCAGTTTCTAGGGTTAAACCACACCATAGGGCAGCTCATGTGTGGGAGGCAACAACTCATAGCCCATGGCAGCACGAAAAGTGGAAGCTTATGCCCATTTCTGATGAAGCCACCATAAGCTTGTACCCATTCAAGAGGAATATTGGAGTCTGGAGATGGTCTGATGAGAGATGGAACGAAGCCTTCATCCTGGAGGAGCACCAAAGGGGTTCCGTCATGTTTTGGGGCGTGATAATGATGCTCGACGTATGCTTACCTGGGGTAACACGATGGATCTGGTCTAAAGGGACATCCTCCAACCTGTAGTTACACGATTTGCTGCCATTCTGGGTGAGGACTTTATAATAGTGGATGATAATGCTCGTGCTTATCGAGTCAGAGTTCCTTGTGATGCATGGTATACAGCAGATGGTGTGGTCGGCATATTCTGCGGATGTGAACTGTGTTGTACATGCATGGTGTGAACTGAAGAGAGCAATTGCCTAATCCTCCTGCTAATATTCAGCAACTGATTGAAGCTGTTATCCAAAAATGAGATATCATCATCATCATCATCATCATTTCACCTTATCCAGCTCGTGCTGGGTTAGGGTATTTATGGCATTTCTCCATCTTCCTCATTCCTTCTACCATTCCTCTTCACGATCTTAACCCAGTCTGAATTTCACCTTCTTATGCCGCTCTTCAATGATTCAATCCACCTTATTCTAGGTCTTCCTCCTGTTCTCTTGCCCTTGCACTTTGCCTCCAGCATCTTTCTTGGAATTCCACTCTCTTCTGTCCTCTTTACATGTGAAGAGTCTACTGCAAAAATGATGGATGTCACTTTTTCATCGAAAATGAGCTGAGGGTGCCATTATATTCTTTATATGGCATAGAATATTTGGTTAAAAGGCGAAGTTAAAATTGCGGATAGTCCATGAGATATGAGGAAAAGAAAATTTGGTATACACTGCAAGAATGCTGGATGTCATTAGTATACAATGCAAGAATGATGGTAGTCATTTTGTTCCCATGCTTCATTGTGTCTTTTCCAGTGTTGTTATTGATAATGAAGTCAGTTGGTTTGTGACACATTCTTCTGCATAGTGGACATCTCCTGTTGTGTTTTGCTTATTATTATGTTAAGTGCAAAATATAATATTACTATGAGTGATAATCCTGAAACTGATTCTGATGTAATGTATGAGAAAAGAGTGAAAACAACACAAAGAAGAGGTTAAAACATGGCAGAATGACTGATGTTATGAAAAAGATGACATTATGTTCACATGAATCTGGGCGTGACTGTGAATGTAGAAGACTTGAGTGCTTTAAAACCGTATCTGAAGTGGACAGAAAACGTATAATTAAAGAGTTTAATGAAATGGCGTCTTATGATGAACAAAATGCCTATATTTTAGACTAATAACATTTCAACCAGTTAAGAATTGCAGGCCCAGGAAAGACGAAAATTATGCGAATTTTCATGATTTGTCATATTATCACAAGGTAAGAGCAGCTCCTGTAAACATTGATACTTCTGCTGTTGTTGATGTTCCCGTCTGTGCTAAGGCATTTATTGCAATACATGGTATAACTGGTAGGAGATTACAAACTTTGCAGCAGTCATTCAAATGTCATGGTCAGGCACCAAAGGATAAGCGTGGTAAATATATACACGAACACGATAAGAAATCTGCACATGTTGTACAAGCTGTAGAGATCATATAGCATCTGTCAAGGGATGGCCTAGTCACTATAGCAGGGATAAAACTAACGAAATTTACCTTCCAGAAGATTTGAACATACATAAGATGTATGAAATGTACAAAGACAAAAATTTACCTGAAGTATCTTACGAATTTTATAGGAAGATATTTAATGAGAAATTGAATATATCATTTGGATACCCTTGTAGTGATATCTATAGCACTTGCGACAAATATCTGGCTGATAAAAAGGCAACAGAAGAAAGGTTACTGATGAGTTCTTTGAAATCTGATGGAAAGGCTGATTTGGAATCACAACTACGAAAGCTTGAAATAGATTAGAATGTTCACAAACTAACAGCTGACACATTTTATGCAAGGAAAAGAGATGCGAGAAAATCAAGCATGAAAAATGAAGATTCATGATGGATTTTCAGAAAAACCTACACGTGCCAAATATCTCTACTAATGATGTTTATTACAGGAGACAGCTATCATTGTATTCCTTTATCAGCATCAGAATCATTTTTCTACTGCTACCTTGAGACTGTAGGAGGGAAGGGTTCTGTTGAGGTTGTATCAATGCTCCATAACTTCATTTTTACAAAACTTGATACTAAGGTTAAACACCTGGAAATTTTTTGTGACTCATGCAGGGGGGGGCAGAATAAGAACTCACAATGTTCAGGTTTTTACATTATGTAGTATCGGTTGCAAAAAGACTGGACACAATCAAAGTCACTTTCCCAATAGGGGACATTCTTATCTCGAATGTGATCGTAACATGGCCCTAATAAACATAAAATCATACGCAGAATTGCCAGAAGACTGGATTCACGTGTTTCAATCTGCCCAAGTGAAACCATCGCCTTTTCAAGTTATCGATGTAGACCAGGTACTCCTGCGAAACTGGACCTCTTTTTGGGAGCTTATGTTAAAAAAGAAATGCCCCCATCCCTCAAGACCTATCCGGCAGATACCCGTACTGTTTGAAGCAGGTCACACTCGCCTAGTACGGCACAGATCTGCCTTCAACGGAGCATGGGAATCAAGTGTCGTAAGGTCTGTCCATCCCACAAGGAGCCAAGAAGTTGCAGCAGGCAAATTTCTCCTTTCAGGTCTCCTTTATAAAGAACAACAACCAATTTCTCAGGAGAAATACAGAGACCTGTTACATTTAGCTCAGTTCTGTGGTCTAAAAGGCAGAGATTTCTTCATCTCACTCCCACATAACTGAGTTCAAAAAGACTTTATACCATGTGATTTTTTTATTATCATTGTCCAAGAATAGAACATAGACTTATAAAAGCTAATTCATTTATTTTAAACTTGACAACTAATTTTACACCATTAAATTTCTCGTGAAAATGAGATAAGAGTTACGAATGGACATACTTACTTCTTCAGTGAGACGTTTTTGCGCTTTTCATTCTGCACTTAATCTAAAAATATCACTGTCATTGTCACTGGATTCGTTGTTTATATACTCAGTATTAGTTTATGAATGAGATGGGTTAAATAGTTAACCATTAAAATACCTATGATTGGAATTGTGAGTCTTTGCTTTTATATTTTCATTTTCAGGGAAAATGTGTCCAAATGACATCCATCATTTTTGCAGTGGACTCTTCATGTCCAAACCACCTTAGTTTATTCTTTCCAACTCTCTCATTTAGCTTTCCTATCCCAACTTCCTTCCTTAACATCTTCATTTCTCACTTGTCTTTCCTTATCTTTCATATTATACTTCTCAGGAATTTCATCTCACTGGCTTGAATTCTACTCTCTTGCCTGCTAGTCAAAGTCCAAGTCTCAGCTGCATAAGTCAGTATGGGTACATAGTACATTTTGTACATTATCTCTTTACTTTTCCTTGGTACTTCTTTGCTCCAAGCAAGTTTTCTTACACTTTGGTAGAATGCATTACCCTGCTGTACCCTCCTGCAAATCTCCATGTCCACTCTAGCATTTTACATTAATTCATTTCCTAGGTATTTAAAGCGTCCACAATTTCCAGACTCTAACTTCCGATTATCACAGTGTCCTTTCCTTGCCTTTCTCCTCTCGACATCACCATAGTGTTGCTTTTCTCTGTACTGAGATAATCTGCCCCAAATGAGTTGGATTCTTTGGTGCTGAGTATACTTCGTTTTCAAGCATTCATCATGGCCTGAGATGGTTACACATGGTACTGATTTGATAATTTTGTGTTCAGAATCTCATATTACCAACTTTGTGCTTTTCTTGCATTCCTCTTTCTTTTGCATAGTTGACTGCTTGTTATTTTTCTTTGCTTATACCCTTCATAATGTATAATGTGTGTGTACATACACATAGCAAAGTAAAGCATTGCTGGGCTGGGTAGCTCAGGCAGTACAATGCTGGCCTTCTGAGCTCCTGACTTAGTCCGGCAGTATTTGAAGATACTTAAATACATCAGCCTCGTGTCAGTAGATTTACTAGCATGTAAAAGAACTTCTGTGGGACACAGTTCTGTCAGCACAGCATCTCTGAAAATTGTGAAAGTTGTTAACTAAAAGTCCACTAAAACAAAATTTGCAAAACTTTTTTTGAGCACTAGCTTTTTTTTTTAGTACATAATTATAATTTGCATAATTTTCCCTCCCCATTATTACTTGAACTACTATTTATTAGTTTCATTTCTTAATTTTTCCTATGTCTAATTCCTCTAGTGACACTGACTGGCAGTCATTGCACATTATTGACGTGTGTGGACACAAGAAGATATTTGATAGCTTTTGGGCTGAGTCAGCTCTCCATCAGCATGTTTCTTTAGCCATTGCCTGTGAAAGTTATTCTCCACCTGAGCCCAATTCTGCCATAGGTAATCGAATATTGGGAAGAAAGCGGAAACATGTAGAGAATGTTGCAGATCATGATCTGTCTTGGGATGATCGTATTGTCACTGGTGTAGCTGTGAGCTTTGGACATAAGGAAGCTTATTATTTATCTTTGGATCCAAATTATGAAGGTAAGCTATTGCAATATTTATTTATACTAAATTAATATATTTTTAATTAATTATACTGCTGGTAGTGACAAAGTAACATTCTTCTAATAATTTACTGAATCTCATAACTAGTATCATGCTGTCCGTTAGACACCAGATATTAACTGTTAAATTAAACAATGTTTTCTTAACATTTTGATGGTTGTTGAACATAGACTAATTCCTTTAAAAAAATGTTTTCAATCACGTTACAGCAAAAATTAAAAGAAAAATTTCACACACAGGAGAAAATCCAAAAATACGAAGCTCCAAAAAATTGAACTCTCAGATTTTTCTCAAAAATCTAGAAAAATAATTTTATCATCCTGAGAATTATAATTAGAAAAGTGTAGAACCTTGTATAACAGCTTAGGTACAGCCAGCTTCTCTATGAATATAGAAGAAATTATCTTTCGAGCTTGTAGGCCGTGACTGAATTGGGTTAGTTTATCCCAACATTTCACCTCAAACTATGCCTGGCATTCTCAACTGGTCTATTCTTTCTGAAGGTCAGAAGTCCTGGAGCCTAGAGCCTAGAGCCCCCTAATCTTTATATTCTCTTTCTTTGAGGTAAAGAATTGTTGGTTCAGAAGTGTTCTTCTCCAGATTGTCTGGCTCCATGGCTGAATGGTTAGCGTGCTGGCCTTTGGTCACAGGGGTGCTGGGTTCGATTC
This sequence comes from Anabrus simplex, assembly GCF_040414725.1. Lineage (NCBI taxonomy): Eukaryota > Metazoa > Arthropoda > Insecta > Orthoptera > Tettigoniidae > Anabrus > Anabrus simplex. The sequence continues at coordinate 207,650,621 of NC_090272.1, forward strand.
CTGGCAGGGTCAGGAATTTTAACCATAATTGGTTAATTCCCCTGGCACGGGGACTGGGTGTGTGTGTGTCGTCTTCTTCATCATTTCATCCTCATCATGACATGCAGGTCACCTATGGACGTCAAATCAAAAGACCTGCACCAGCCCTCTCCGGAGGCCACACGCCATTTTATTTTATTTTATTTTATTTTATTTTATTTTATTTTATTTCATTTCATTTCATTTCATTTCTCCAGATTCACTTTAAGTGTCTGTTAAAAATCATCCTCATATATAAAGGTTGGGTCAAATGCTACCCCACACCCTTTTCTTCCATCAGTTGCAATTGTATAATGTGGATACTTTAAAATAAATCTTTATAAGTAGCTATAAAATGCTAATTTGCTCAATTTGACAATGCCTGCTTGTATTGGAAATGGAACAAAAGAAGTACAGTACAGTGGTGTGAATAGAGGAAGCTACAGGGGAAAGGCATAAGGACAAACATAATAAAATTGGACAACGACAATCTCTACATTACCTCACATTGCTGTCTGCTTCTCCCCTTATCAGTTGCAGTTCTTCGAGATCTTCTCAGCCCCTAATGAGCTAGGCTCATTTCTGGTATCTGAGTTCAGGTGTCCACATGGGGAAGGACCTTTTATGAGAGAAATTCAGTTTTTTCTTTTCTTTATATTATTATTGTTGTTTTCTAATGGCAGTTCCTTGATTCCACTGCATTATTCTTTTAGCATCCCAATATTGCTTCAGTATGTTGTTTTTCTAGTAAGAGATGTCTAATTTTGTGCGTATCATGAGGTAATCCCTGTCCTTTGTGGAATTCTGCTTTTGCATATTCTACAGTAACTGCTATTAACAATTTGATGATGATGTGCTGTAAGACTGACTTATTTCCTTTAACACATGAGCGGCATAGGGCAGTAACAAAGGATCACCATCTTGCCCTATTCTGTGCTAGGTCTTTAATTACACTCCAAATCCTCTCTGTTCTTGCCAGTCCTTCTGTTTCCACTGTCTGCTGCCACATTATACCCTGTGTCTGTCATATCTCCTCTTTCCCTGACGGTTCCTGTCAAGTGCCTCCAATGTTCTCATCAGTAATTTTTTTTTTAGGCCAGTTTAGTAGGATTTTGGTTGGTCTTCTCCCAGAGTGTAGTAAGATGACATTTGGCCACCTTACTCCCAGAATGTTCCTCAGATGTCTGTAAATAAACGCCTGTAGCGTACGCGTTAGGTGCTTGGTCATTTTCCAGGTCTCTTTTCCATAGAGTAGGACTGACTTCATATTACTTATTAATATTGGCTGCTTGTTCTTCCTGCTTAATTCCTTTGATCCCCAGATTTGATGTAGTGTTGTGAAGGCACCTTTAGCTTTGTCAATGTTACTGTTGATGTCCTCCATTTGTAATGGCAACACTGCCGAGATAGCAGAACTTGTCCACCATCTTAACGGCTTGGCTCCTGAGCCTGAGCTGTGTCTTGACTTTATTTGACTTAATTTATTTTGCACCGAGCTCGATAGCTGCAGTCGCTTAAGTGCGACCAGTATCCAGTATTTGGGAGATAGTAGGTTCGAACCTCACTGTCGGCAGCCCTGAAGATGGTTTTCTGTGGTTTCCCATTTTCACACCAGGCAAATGCTGGGGCTGTACCTTAATTAAGGCCACGACCACTTCGTTCCCAGTCCTAGCCCTTTCCTGTCCCATCGTCACTGTAAGACCTATCTGTGTCGGTGCGACGTAAAGCCGATAGCAAGAAAAAAAATTATTTTGCTCCTCATAAAGCATAGGGCTTCTGTAAAACACTTCCGTCTGGTCCTATTCTTGGCTGGCCTCTTCAGTTCATTCCAAGTTTTTTTCCCATTATTAGGCACTCTTCTTCAGTCATTATCTTAAGGTTTTAACATTACAAAAACCAATTCTTATTTTTGGTTTCATGCCAAAAGTTGTCAACTTATTATCAATCTGGTTGTTTCTTTATTAGTGCTTTCAAGGATTGTGCGAGTTATTAGCCCACAGCAACCCGATCTTGGTGGTGAGACTGCCACTTAAAGCCTCCAGCTTGCTGGTTTTTTTTTTTTTTTTTTTTGTAGGGATTGTATGCCATAGCCTTGGAAGATCCCTTTTTGTCACAAGACAGTGGTTTCCCCTCTTCATTTAACCCCAATAGTGGGTTGTCTAGTCCATCAGCTTCACCATTCTTAAGGTCTACTCCTCCACCATGCCTACCATTGAAGACTTCACCAGAACCCCATTAGCCATCACTTTTCAGGGTTCCTGTAGAGCCTTCACAACTACTGTAGCAATCACGGGGCTCACAAATTCCCCACTGTACATCACCCCCACAGGCAATACCCTATTTCATAACATTGCCATCTCCCATTGCCAGCACTGGGTTTCACCCTCTTCCTTCCTACTGTCATGTCATTCATTTCATCACATTAACTCCTCTGATGAGGTTGATGTCAGGAAGGGCATGTGGTCTTAATACCTTGCTATGAAAATTCATCGCATTTCATACCCAATCCCATAGAGAAATTGTGCAAGGGTTGGCTACAGTACATACAATCTACATCACACTTATCCATCCTCAGACAAACTTCACATCTTGTTTCCTAGGCGTTCTCCTTATCCCAGACTTTCCCTACCAATCTGTTTTTGTGTTTATGTGGCTTTCTCTTTGTTGTCCCCATCCCATATCAAGACAGTACAGTTGATGTCTCCAAAACAAATTTGAATACCTGTCCCACTGAAAAGATTGGGAAGCAGAGCAAGCATGTCAGGGGCTGAGAAGAAATAGATCTGATATTGAGATTGATGTGTGAAGACTGCAACATGTGAAAGTGACAAGTTTATTGCTAACCTTGAGTGTTTTCTTGTAGCTGTTTTGTTAGATCGGTGATAGTGTCTGACTCATAATCCTATGTTTGCGAGTTCAGTCCTGCCTGTGGTAGTCAATTTTTGAAGTATGATAAAAAAAATTGGGCTCTCCTTACCATACCAAGTCTCTGAGACTTACAGGAGAGTTGGGAGAACAACAGCCTTGTTCACAGTTAGTTTGATATGGAACTGGATATCAGGAGCTGGAAAACTTTGTTTTCCAAATGCAGCCGCTAATGTGGCTATTAATTTCCATGTCACAGTGCTACCTAAATACTGTAATTCTCCACAGACTTCAGATTCTTATCGCCAGTGCAGATTTCAAGAGGTTCATGCTCCTTGGGAATAAACTTGAATGCCATCGTTACAATATTTTGTAACACTGATTTTTGACACCAAACTTGTTACATGATTCATGGAACCTAGTTACACTATCTTGGATCGGCAACCATCAGTGCACTAACTGTTCTAAATGGTATTTTCTTACTGATTGCGAGTTGTCATAGATTGAAGAGTTCCCCAAGTTTTTATCTTAAATGGACCCTGTTAGCATTCTTTAATGCGTCATTTATAACGAGCAAGGTAGATGGAAAACAGAGCTGGAGCAATAATACAACATTGCTTCACACTGCAGCTGACTTCAGCTTACCTGATCGTACACCATTAACTCAGATTTTACATTTCATCTCTTCATGCAGTCTTCTCATCATTGAAAGAAATGTGGAGGATACCCAATTGTTCGCAATACTATCTATATCGCTTCATACGTTACATGATCAAAAGCTTTCTCAAGGTCGATGAAGTAAATGTACAAGTCGTGCCTTGGCTCATGGCTTTTCACCTACATTTGAAGCATTGGAAAACAGCATCAACAGTGCCACAGTTCTTACATGAGCCGTATTGCCATTAGGTACCGGGAAGTTTAGTAACACTCTTGCCAAGATTTTTCCAAGCAAGCTGAGTGAATATTCTGCTATATGAATTAGTTATATGCATCGTCTTTTTTCTTGTGTATTGGACTGATGAGAGAGAATCATGAGTCATCAGGAACAGCTATTTGCTTCCACATATCCTGGAAGGCTTGCAAGATGCTTCACCATCATATTTTAGGATTTCTCAAGGTAATTTTTTTTACTTCATGCAGCATTGGTGGATAATCCATACTACTGACAGCTCCATGATAGGGCAGAACTACAATAGTATGGTAAATTATGCACTATTGTTCATGTTAAGTGGCTTTGAGAAGTGTTCTGCCCACCTAGATAGGATTTCCTTAGGCTCCGTCAGCAACTTCATTCCACACTCAGTCTTTGAGGACCATAGAGCTTTCTGACTGCAATACAGCACTGATCCTTAAGAGTCTGGATATCCTTTGCTCTGTCTAGCCACCGCCTGTGGTAGTGATTATTGTTTTAAGAGGAAGTACAACTGTGCAACCATCCTCTATCAACACTAATCAGAGGGAAAAAAATGGAAGGGATCCAACACTTTGAAAAATGAAGGTATCAGCCCAAGAAAGACAAGGGCCTCAGCCTTTAAACAAAAGATAGTGTTACATTGAATATAAACCATTTATTGGTAGATAATTATTTGGCATGGAAGTAGAATTGTAGGGCCTATCAATTATTTATTTATTTTTGGGGAGAGGAAGAGAGGAATCCTTTTATATTTTAAATATTTTATTAATTTTAAATGCATTAGTAATGTTTTCACTGGTAACAATAAATCCACATTTAATAATTGCCCCAATTACCATGGTGGTTGTGTTCCATCTCTTCTACCTCCTGTCCTGATATTTCATATCATTCCTAAGGCTGATTATTTTTCAACATTTTATTTTATTAACGTATGAACGTATTAAAAATACATTTTTTCGTATTCAGATTTTTGTATTTTAATGAAGTTTTATTAAATAATAGTATAGTATTATCATTACTATTGTGCTATTGTCTAAGGGTTGGAAGTGAAGAAACAGCTGTGATTGTAGGTATTTGCCTATAATTTGTTTTCAAGGTGGGGATGGTGCTGTATCAGTTCCACTACACGACCGCCTCTCTCTGGTGAAAAATATGGTGTCATGTAATGATAGAAAACATATTCTTCGAGTATTTGATGTCAAGGAGCAGTGCAAGGTACTTTACCACTGTTGTGGTTTTGAGATTGAGAGGGATACTTACGATCCTAAAGTTGCTGATTGGCTGTTAGAGCCAGAAGGCAAGGAAAAGAACTTGCAGGCCTTGGTAAGTAATTTTTAATTGTATAATAACTATCAAATAATATATAATGTGTAACAAGGACAGATATCCTCCTTTTTTATTTTTATTTAAAAGTGTGTTTCCACCAATAATAATGAATCCAAATGTAAAACTCACTGTAATCAGTTGTGTTCAGATGAATGTGAAAGCCAGAAAGCTAGAACAGAGTTTGTAAACATACTAAGAAAGAAACAGTCAGCTGGCTAGTGTGAATAGAGAGAAAGACAGGAAACTTTGTGGGGCTAAGAAGACTTGATTTGAGGAGGAGATAGCCAGTATACACTACTTAAAATAGAAATTCCAACTGCTAAGAAGGGATAGAACTGCGAAGTTGCTGTTGAGCATGCAAAATAGGGTTTGGGTAATGATGCGATGATAACACTTTCCAGTTCCTCTGTGCTCATGTTTGGACAAAAGGCAGTTTGACAATGTGAAACTGCAATACATTGAATTCCGTGAGTTGTAGTGTCAGTAAGATCCTGGATCACAAGAGCCAGTTATTCTATATTTCAGGGTGACTAAGGAGAGTTCTTCTGTCATTTACCCATTATGTTCCAAGCAAGTTGGATAACGCAAAGGCCTGTGGATCTGGAAGGCAGTTATACAGTTGTGATGTTGTAGGCCCTTGCTAGAGATGTCAGTGTGAGTGCAGGCATTTATGTACCTAAATGGCACCAATCCATAATTCCAAAATCAGTACAGGCACCCAGTTCCTTCTTGATATTGCAATTTCCATTATGAATGGAGTGTAAAGATTTTATTCTAGTGATTTAATTTGTCTTATCCTCCTCGCCTACTGACACACCAGAGCTCTCCTCATCTATATATAATCAATGTGGACATCATCTTTTGTGACTGACGTTCATCATGCTTATTAGCGGGAACCAGGCACGAAGTTTCACATTAGGATGATCGACATAATGCCTGTCTGAAAGTGATTTTATGTGCTTTTCCTTCAGATAAATGTCTAGTTATAAAATATACATTATCAATTTTTTCTTATCCATTTTAACAGAATAAAACTTGTTCTCTCCTGCATTTAAATCCAAAATGATTATTCATTTAATACACACAGATATTTATTTTATGCTTGAAGTTGGTTTAAAACAAACAGTTGATGTAAAAGTAATTGGTCAATTTGTTAGAAACACTAAATTGAATGTCATAAAATCTTTTTCCCCAATTTCTGGAGGAAAAAAGAAATAAAATTGGATGACATGTTTTGAAATGGTGCAACTCAAATGACATCCATCTCCAGAACTTTCATTTCTTCTTCTTGCTGGGCTGAGTAGCTTGGGTGGTAGAGCGCTGGCCTTCTGCGCTCAAGTTGGCGGATTAGGTCCTCAGTCCAGTGCTATTTGAAGGTGTTCGAATACGTCAGCCTCATGTCAGTAGATTTACCAGCACATAAAAGAAATCCTGTAGAACAAAATTCTGGCATCTTGGTGTCTCCAAAAAAATGGTATTTTTATTATTATTATTATTATTATTATTATTATTATTATTATTATTATTATTATTATTATTATTATTATTATTATTACTTCTTTCAGAAATATGAGCACATTTTGAAATGTTTTGACTCCTACATGGTAACTTCAACAATTTATGAGATACCCCTCAACTATATGTCTGCGTAAAGCCTAGAATACCCTCTAGCCACACAGTCACTTATTTTGCAACATAGTCGTCCATGCACACGCCAATGTTGAGCCGGTTTTAGCATCCTGCCAGAGAAGCAATCACAATTCTGCTGCCAGTATGATGAGCATTGCTGCTTCCAGCCCCTCATCACAAGTAGAACTGTAAACTTTTGGATGATCTTTCAGCTTCAGAAAAGCGAAAAACTTACAGTATGCAAGTTCTGGACAGTCACCTTACTGCATCCTGTGTTTTAGATGGTCATGGTGTAAAACTGCTTCTTTACCAGGATGACTTTGCAACATTCAGGCACAGACCTGCCACAAAGTTTTCATTACACGTCAGATTTGATAGGGTTGCCATGCTGTGAAGACTTTGCCATATCAGTCCCATTATTCCATTGACGGTCACTTGTTTTCTGCGTTAGAATGGTGTGCAAACGACTCATCACTAGTGACAATTTGGTGAAGGTAGTCCTCTTCTTCCAGCACATATTGAGTCAGAAGTTCTTGACAAACCATTTTTCGCTGCTGTATCATTGCAAGAGTCAGCATTTTGTGGCATTGATCAGGTGCATAGTTCCCTATAGCCAAGCAAAGCATGGATGATGTGGTGGACTCACTGAATTAAAATCCCAATTGCTTTGGCAATATATACTGACTTAGCAAATCTCATGGGATAGTCTCCTAATAGCGTGGGGAGCCTCCTCTGGCCCTGCGAACTGCAGTGAGACGCCGTGGAAGTGAGTCAACAAGTCCCTGGTAGTCCTCTGGACGCAGCTGACACCAAATCGTTTGCAGAGCGGCCGCCAATGCTGGTCTGTTCATGGGTGCAGGATCCATGGCACGGAGCCTGCGTTCCAGCACATCCCAGGTATGCTCAATAGGGTTCATATCGGGGCTCCTGGGTGGCCATGGCAGTCGTTGGACCTCCGCTGCATGTTCCTGGAACCATTCTCGGGTGACGTGAGAGCGGTGTGGCGGCGCGTTATCATCTTGAAACACTGCAGAACTGTCTGGGCGCTGGAAGGCCAAAAATGGGTGGAGATGGTCTCCGAGCAACTCAACATACCACGTACCATTCTAAGTCTCTTCCAGAACAACTAGGAGGCCCACTCCATACCAGGAAAATGCACCCCAGACCATAACAGAGACACCAGCATCCTGGACCACACCTTCGAGGTAGGCAGTTTCCATCGCTTCATGTGGTCTGCGCCATACACGGTGCCTCCCATCGGCATGGTGCAGTTGAAATCATGATTCGTCCGACCATATCACGTTACGCCATTGTTCCAGTGTCCATCCCTGGTAACTGGCGACAAATGCGCGTCGTTGTGCCCAACGACGTTGGGTTAACAGTGGCACCCGTGTGCGTCGCCGGCTCCCATACCCCATAGAACCCATGTTCATTCCTACGGTTTGTCCACTGGGAGATGTGTCTAGTACGGCCTGTGTTGAATTGAGCCGTGATTTGTTGCACGGTTGCCCGCCTGTCACTATTGACAATCAGTCTCAGATGTCGCCAGTCACGGTCATCGAGGGTGGCTGGACGGCCGGTCGTTCGTCTGTTGTGGACGGTGACACCCGCATTCAACCATTCACAATACACCCTGAACACAGTTGATCGTGTGAAGCCGAATTCCCGCACCACTTCCGAAATTGCACTTCCCATCCGTCGGGCACCGACCACCATACCCCGTTGGAACGGTGTCAGCTCACGACGGTGTTTCATGTTACACCTGTCACATGGACAGCCACTGCTCACAAGTTCTCCTGTACAACTGCCGCTGACACAGGGGGCGTGTGGTGCGCAGACAGCACACCTGCGCATCAGTGTTCCGCTATGCCATGACATTTGCTCAGTCAGTGTATTTCTGCTTGACACGTTGATTGGTATGTATAAACTAGTCCACACATACTTAACTTTGTGCATCTGTGGTTGTTGGCAGTCATCTGCTGTGGGGCTGATCATGCAGGCTTGTCTACCTTGCTGCCTTTCAGATTCATTGCCATCTATCCGACAATACTGACATCCACACATATGTTGCCATAAACAACTCTAGTCCTTTCGATGAATATCGGCAGGAGCAGAACTCCCTGCTGCAAGGAATTCAAGAACAGCCTGTTGTTTCAACTGGATTTTCCTGCACGTTGCCATTATCTCACCAATTCTAGTTATGCATGATAAAAGGATGCACTCTGCTGGGTATCATGATGATCATTGAATCAAAGATTTCTTTTACACTTGTTTCATGTCTGTATTTTGCATATCATTGAAGTTATCACATAGAAGAAAAACTTTTCATAATGCTTTCATATCTTTTAATGAATCTGTGTAGGTTTCCATCTGGAAGGTTCATCTTTCTAAAAGTTTAGTTTGCAGAATTGCTTGCTGTGTTTAAAATATGAAGAGTAGCTTTCAAGGACAAGGAGTGGGAGAATAAGAAATATCACAGAGGATTTACATGTGGATCTTTATGAATATTGATAAGCAAAGACACTTTGTTTTGTATATTTTGTTTGTTAATCTTGAGTAATTTATCTTTTTGCTTCCAAATAGCAACTCTTAAGAATTGCTCACCTCGTGTTTTAATATAAAATATTTGGTATAAATTGCTCCATTTCTGCGAGCTTCTATTTTCTGCCCTTCTCCTTTTCAAATTGTAATGGTGGTTTTGAATGCCTAGTCAGAAATATTTGACTTTTCAACCATTTTTTATCTTTGTTGTATTATTTAGGTAATGAAATTCATACCAGCAGCTGCAGGCATAGTAGGTATGGCAGGTAACATGCCAGGAGTTGGAAGCATTGCACTGTCAATTAAAAGTCCTCTTCCTGCACGTCTGCGTTCCTGTGTGGAAGCAGTTGTCACATGGCATATTGTAGACAAACAGCTGGATAAACTGAATGAATACCATTTTACCAAAATATACAAAGGTAAGTAATTCTTATTTATCCTTTTTCTTGGACTTTTTTTTTTTTTTTTTTTGGAGGGGGTGACAGCTCTGCATGTAAATTTGACTCAGTTTTACGGCTGGATTCACTTGTTGATACCAACCCTATGTGGAGAGATTTAATCCTTATTGCATGTTTCTGTGGTGGTATGTATGTATGTATGTATGTATGTATGTATGTATGTATGTATGTATGTATGTATGTATGTATGTATGTATGAAGAGATTGTACTTGCTTATTTAATATCTGCTAGGAATCCTCTACCGGTAACTAGATAAAATTAGATTCTGCCAATAGGTATTGAAATGACTGCAGCTGTTAAAACTGGTTGTTTTGTTGCATTGAAGCAGACTCTCTAACAATGAGAGTTTTGTGTGGTTAACACTTTAATATTTATGTGCATGCCCTTGAAAACCAGAAAGCTTCTATGATATTTAGATTTATTTTGTATTGTAATTATGCTTCAAACTTTAATTAAACTTATACTATTTTGAAGTATTATTCTTCTGCGGTAATACATAAAAATAAATAAACACAATTATTATTTCCAACAAATCTCAAATCTTACAGGTTTTTTTAAATCATGTTAATGTCACACACACAAAAAAAGTCAAACACAGGATCTCGGTTCATAACACTGTATAATTACCTTTAGTACCACTATGGATTGAATTTATAGCATGTTTTACACCATTTTGGTTAGTTTTTGGCACATTATTACACAAAATCGCATACTTTCTTTGTGTGATAAATTTTGAAGTGTGGCTGTTAAAATGGTTTTCCACAGTTACCTATTTCAATCCCCAGAGAAGTCATGGGGTGGGTTTTTCTCACAGCCACAACTCTTTACAATGGTTAGCAGTAGTAGTTTAACTAAAAATATGTATTATTATGTACAAAGAAGTATGGTAAATAGGAAAATTTTCACTGCTTATGAATTACCTATTAAAGGATAGAGAGGGACCACCAACCTTTAGTAAAACTGCTCACAGTAGGGGCGGACATAAAACAGGTATTTTGAATACACCAGTAGCGTAAAAGTCCATACAAATACCTCATAAAATAATGTACAATTATCAATAATCTGTTTGTAACATTTCAGAAGTAGAAATGCCAACAATATTGTGTTTAGCTCGAATGGAACTTAATGGAATTGGATTTAGTAAAGATGAAGCTGAAAAATTACATTCAGTCCTTAATAAGCACACGAATTATTTTGAGGAAAGAGCATACAAACTTGCTGGTCATTCGTTCTCCCTGACCTCTCCACATGATGTTGCTAAGGTAAGGAATTTTGTTTTACAGAACCATAAAATAAAGGATTTCTTTTTCTATATTTCTGTATGAAAATTTATTTTATGATCCAGGTGCTGTTTGTGGAACTGGGATTAAAAGCAGGAAAGCAGCCTCCAGGACATAAGTCAAGTACTAGTAAAGAGGTGTTAACAAAGCTGAAAGATCAACATCCTCTACCTTTCATCATTCTGCAGTGGCGCAAAATTAGTGCCATATTAACTAAAGTAAGTTCAATTTCTTTTTCTTATAATGTTTTCTAAAATGTAAGATTGAATATAAAAATTCAACTTTTCAGCATGCACACATTAACAGCAGATAGTAGATGGTATGTTAGAATTGATCCAAGGCTTTTGATATGGGAGATTACTGTCAAAAATGAAGGCTATTTGACTAGGAAAAAGAGGGATTTAATGGATGACTAAATTTCTAGAAAATAGTCCTCCATGAATTAGAGTAGGTGAAGAAACATTATCTGATCCTGTAATAATTAAGAGGGGTGAATGTAACTTGAAAGCTTTTCAGTCTGTCGAACACACAAGTTCAATATAAATATTACACTATAATATACAGTAAAATGTCGATGCAGCGTTTGACATAAAATAGGGCTAATCAAAATAATAAAATACGAGTACTGTATTTGGGCATTTTTCGTCATGTATATATAATAATAATAATAATAATGGTGTGTGACCTCCGAACCCGGGTGCAGATCTTTCGAGTTGTCTCGTGATGTATGATCTACGCACTTATGAAAATGCGGCTCTACCTAAGATGAATCCTAATGCGTAAGTCGGGACACACGCACAGCCCCCGAACTGTTGGAATTAACCAACAAAAGTTTTAATCCCCGACCCGATCGTGATCCCTTGAACTGAAGGCCAACACGTGCCAACCACTTAGCCATTGAGCCGGACATGCTCATACTATACCTACCGGTATGAACATATTGCAATCATGATAAAAAGCGTGACTTTTACTACGTTTCATTTCACTTTTCTTTACATCTTGTAGTAATTGGAAAACCTTCAAGGTCAGTTCTCTTATTGCAAATGAATGCTATACGTGGATATTACGGCGATAACCTGTACTTTGGTAAAGATTCCTTCGCGAAGAGATCCCACATGACACGGCTTGGACGATGTCACAGAAGTTAGAAATTCAACATGGAGTGCACGGACAATGTCACAGCACCTAATGGATGCTGCCAACTTAGGAATTAGTTTCAAGATCAGGCTAGTGAAAAGATTATTGAACCGGGCGAGTTGGCCGTGCGCGTAGAGGCGCGCGGCTGTGAGCTTGCATCCGGGAGATAGTAGGTTCGAATCCCACTATCGGCAGCCCTGAAGATGGTTTTCCGTGGTTTCCCATTTTCACACTAGGCAAATGCTGGGGCTGTACCTTAATTAAGGCCACGGCCGTTTCCTTCCAACTCCTAGGCCGTTCCTATCCCATCGTCGCCATAAGACCTATCTGTGTCGGTGCGACGTAAAACCCCTAGCAAAAAAAAAAAAAAAAGATTATTGGTGTGGCTTGGTTAGGTCCAGCTTGTAACAAGACAACTGGACAGTGGGCAACAAATCTAGCATCCCACACACATCACAAGGTATGACGCGATTAATAACGCTGTGACTAATTATAACGTACCTGGCACGATTTTCTCATCTTCAACTAAGCTGGCAGCCCTAGCCAGCCAATAGCAACACAGAAAATGGTGGCAAATTTAAGTTTTACAGTGCCTCTGTTTAAATTCTTGTAAATAACAATACTTCTAGGGGCCGGTTAGTGGGTTGAGGAAAAGTGTTGGCGTTAGAAGGCTTGTAGTGATGATGCGCGTGAATAACCTGTGCACAACACTCCAGCCCACGAGATCCTTGCTCAAGCCTAGCAACTCGTAATCGCTCGTACATTTTTGTATAACAGGTTGCTGCTATTATATGCTAGAGTATTCAGCTGTCTCTTTAAATTCAAAATATTTTGCATACATTATTCTTTCCTTCTTTTTTGTTGATATAGATGTTGATTCCCATAGAGAATCTGAAATATTTGTCCCGAATGAGTAAATTTATAATACCAATATAAATGGTCCATTATCGGACATTATAAATTTTCCAGCTAACTCATTCCTGGTTGCCAGTGTTTCCGTTATATTTTACAAATATTGAAAACGTCATGCAGATTCTAAGTATGATCCCCAAGGGCTTTCTACTCAATATAATGGAAGAATTTTACATTAGTATGGATCAGTGTGCTAACTCAAATATTAACTTAAAATGAAATTACAGATAGAGTTAATATCCTCTTTAATACAGTTATCCCGTTTTTAAAAAACACCTACTTAAAAATAGTCAAGAAACAGAATCCGATACATATCAAGGAACCTCCAGAAGACACGCTTCGCTCTACCTCACCTTCCCCAATCATTACCCCTCTTGGCCCTCCACTTCCCTCTCTGTAACCACAAGTTCCAGCCCTAGACATACACGGAGCAGTGCACGACGTGCTCCCTAACAGTACACATTGACTAGTCAACAGCACTATATAAGTAAGCATCCATCAATCCACACGTTCAGTAGACATTCTACTTGGCAAAATTCTTATACTTTGTTTCTTTTCTGTTCTCGCAGATTACTAGCATGTCCAACAACACAACTACAAAGAGGGAGCATCTGCACCTATTTAATATCATATAACGAGATTAGTATTAAAGAAACTAATAAAACACTACAATATTTCGATGTATATCATTCAACATCACAACTGTATGAATGCACAAGACGAACAATTCACATCATTGAATATTCTAGAATGCTTGGTACAAACATACCTGTGAACGTATGCAATGCATTAATTAAACTCCAAAGTGTACCTCAAGAATATTGTGAACATTTTAAGTAAAATAAATTGTATTTTAACGAATTGTGTGTTACTAGCTTTCATCACAATCCATATCTTTGAATATTCTAGAATGCTTGGTACAAACATACCCATGAATGTATGCAACGATTTACCAACATTAATTTAACTCCAAAGTGTACCTCAAGAACACTATGAACATTTTAACTTATAGAAATTTTATTTTAAACAAATTACTTGTTACTCACGAACAGTACACTAGAATTTTAAGTAGCATATACCGTATTTTCGCGAATAATACCTGCACATTTTTAAAAAATTTGGGGCACGAAATTGGGGTGCGGGTTTTATTTGTGTCAATGTTGGCATTATGTTTTTCAAAATCAGCCTTCCTAAATTTAGTGTGTGGGATTATTCGGTGGCGGGTATTATTCGCGTAAATACAGGTATTTTTAAAAAAATTTGAGGCACGAAATTGGGATGCAGTTTTTTGCGTCAAAGTTCGCAATTTTTTTTTTTTTTTCAAAATAAGCCTACCTGAAGTTAGGGTGCAGGGATTATTCGCGTAAATACGGTACATGGAAATTCTAAGTTCCCATGAAGGGAATTAGATTCTTTTCCACCAATAGAGCATATCAAAAATCAGATCAAAAATTAGATGAATAGCTTTTCCGGCGTTTGCTCTATTAACCAGCGTTTCGTCTTAGGTCTGACACTAGACTCTTCAGAGTGGGATGTGTCAGACCCTACCCACTGACGCTGGGGTGTATGCAGGTGAACTTATCAGAAGCGTATTTATGAAGCACAGTCTGATAACTGCATACGGGAGATAAAACTCCACAAAGGAATTAATGCCCGCCTAGCAATTCCAAATGGAAATTCTAAGTTCCCATGAAGGGAATTAGATTCTTTTCCACCAATAGAGCATATCAAAAATCAGATCAAAAATTAGATGAATAGCTTTTCCGGCGTTTGCTCTATTAACCAGCGTTTCGTCGGGCGGGCATTAATTCCTTTGTGGAGTTTTATTTCCCGTATGCAGTTATCAGACTGTGCTTCATAAATAAGCTTCTGATAAGTTCACCTGCATACTCCAGCACTACGTCACGCCCTACTATTTTTGCGGCTGGGTGGCCCTCTTCTCGACGCTGTCTCAGCCGGCCCAAGAATAATCAAATTGGCAGACGCCTCGTTGGCTGTCGCCTTTCCCAAAATGCATACCTGTCTCATCAAGGGTGTGGATACTTCCTACTCTCCAACTGCCATTCGCGACGAAATCCGCAGTCAAGGATCCTTCGTCGATGCGGTTCTTCGTCTTCAAGATGGCTTCTCCGGTCAACCGTCTCCGGATGTGGTGGCCTTCTTCCGTTGTCCCGGCCCACCGGCTGGCATTATTGCCAACGGTGTCACTCTCGGCGGTGTCACGCACGTGGCGGTGCCTACCCCGGACCATCTTTTGCACCAAATGGCCTCCCTCCCTGATTTTCCTCTTGGCTCTCATTTTGCTCCACCCCGCACACACCTTCCTACCTCCTGTACGACTACTTCTACAGTTACTACTCCTACCACTACGGTCAATACCTCCTTGACCTCCCTCCCACTCACTTCCACAGCTAGTCACTCCTCCCCTCTCATGTCACCGACCTCCTCCACTTTCATCACCCCCGCTCCCTGTTCCCAGACGTCTTCTTCTTCCTTCCAGACTGCCACTGACACGCCTCGTGAAGACCAGACTGCCGCCGCCTCTCCGGCCCAACGTCCTCTTCTCTCGCCGAGTTGTGTCGTCAGAGGTGTTGATCCTGCCATTTCTGAAGACGACATCCTGCAAGATCTTCACCTGGCGGGCGTTCCTGCTCGCCGAGTGTATCGTATCTACAATGATCGTGGTCCAACGTTCATGGTGCGTCTCCACCTGCCCTGTGATGCGGATGTCCATCACCTGGTTTCCTCCGGTGTTCGGCTTCGTCGTCGCCACCATCGTGTTGAGCACTCTCACTCCCCGCCTCGCTTGGTCCACCCCCCTTCTACCGAGGCTTCGCCTCGTTCGCCACTTGCTCCGCCACCCACCCCCCTTCCGCAGGCTGCCTATCCATCCGTTCCTACACACTCGTTTCCTCTTTCGCCGCTCCCAATATTGGATCTTTTACGTCTTCTCTCCACCTCTATCATTAATGTTTCTACCACCCTTTATTACCTGTTGTCCCAACACTATACTCCTTTCCCTCCATTTCCTTCGACCCCATACCCTCCCACTGCTCACTATCTGTAACAATTTTCTTGTCTAATGTACTCTGCTTTCTCATGTATCTTGTAATTTTTCTGCTATTGCGCGCCCGAGATATACCGCCTCCTCCCTCAATAAAGCTGTACCCAGTTGGGGTCCGCCCCGGTGTGTGTGATGTGGATCCGCCCTGTGGGCCCCCTTTGCGGTTCACGGCCCCCTGCGCCACAGCTATTACCTGCTCTTTTACGTATGTACGATACATACTCTCTTAATTCTGTCTTTCAGTAACATTTCCTTCCTTCTCATGGCCGAAGAGCTGCTTTGTTCAGCTGATGGCCCGCCTCCCCTTTGGGAGGAATGAAATGACCTCATGGACGACGGACGGACGTTCACCTGCATACACCCCAGCGTCAGTGGGTAGGGTCTGACACATCCCACTCTGAAGAGTCTAGTGTCAGACCTAAGACGAAACGTTGGTTAATAGAGCAAACGCCGGAAAAGCTATTCATCTAATTTTTTATCTGATTTTTCAAATACGGTACATGTCGCATAAACATCGATGCTTGTTTTTTAAAACCAGGGGACACTTATTATCATTGTATATTTTAATATTATCACTCATCTCATATGACATTCTTCATTAGATTTAGTAATGTTTTAAAATTATATATTAACTTTAGATCTTATGACCAGCTAAGGATGACCTCTATGAAGGTCGAAACCGGTACTGTTTAGTAACAAGATATAATAAAGGATTGATTAGGTGGAAGATACCCATTCTTTTTAATTGTGAATTAATGTGTCTATCTGAGGCAATGTTACATAGCATATGCCAGGCCACATGAGCTCGGTAATGCCGCTTCACCACGTGAATTATCTCCTGATCCATTGGCTGTAGAACTGAGGTAGTATTTGGAGGCAAAAATAAAATGTTCACATTCTCCAAATGGCAAGGTACACAATTGTGAGAGGAGCAATTGGCTAAGATGAGAAGAATTTTCCTCTTTACGGCCTTCATATGACGTTCCAGGCAAAACAACCATACTTCGAAGATCATTGATGTCATCCATGCCTGGTGGTTGTGCCTATATTTACAGGGCAGTTGTTGTATTCACTTGAAGCACCTTGGCTTCCCAAACTTCCTAAATATGTGAGGCTTCAGTTTATCCGTCCCTGTAGAGTTGATGCACAAAAGAGCCGTTATCCGTTCTTTTGAGCTTTCGCCCCCCAAAACACTTATTTCCCTTGAATTCAAGGATTTTGTTTGGCATTTGTAGAATAATGGACCATGAAGCTGATTTTATGTAAACTACATATAAACGACTTTGTCCACCTCCTCATAGTCTGCTGTCCTCATCTTCTTTCATTGTGGGCCAAGGGCATCAACATCAATATTCTGCTCTATCTTATTTTCTGTTTTAGAAAAGTAGATAATGTTGAAGGGCTGATGCCATACTACTTCACTGATTTCCTTGTTTTTCCTCCTTTCTCCACTTCCTAAATTATTTCACATTTTTCTTTTAAAGAATACTGCTTTCACTTCTTTTGATTCATATTGGCAAAAGAGTTAACTCTCACACTAATACACACTTTGCTTCACGAACAAAAGATAAACAACGAACGCGTCATGAGATGTGGATAAACAAAATGCAGTACTGAAGGTAGAGATATAAAACCGTAACATCCATTGGTTGATTGTAAATATGGCATTCCTACCCCGCCAGTAACGTTACTTCTTACGTGTTGATTACTTTGAAATCGATATCCAGCTCGACCAATCACGTACATGTACGGAAAATGGCTACCTGAACCGTATCCTGTAAACGCATATACTGTAATCCAATTAAATTAAAATTTAGAGTAAAATATTTCCACATTTTCAATACAAAATCAAGTATTGTGGGTTACATTACGAAAGAAACATTTATTGGAATTAGTTTCGACCTATTTTTTAAGGTCATCATCAGCCAAATCGCGAGTTGCACAATGTATCTGATAGTTCATAGAAATTGTAAAAGTAAGTCATGAAAACACAGTGGTTTGACACTATAAATGTGAAAAGGTCAAAATAGTTGTAAAAGTTTTGGATAATGCATAAAATGCAAAAATTAATGCACTTAGCTCTTGAAGGAAGAATTTAAGAAGAAGAATTTGGGCGTTGAAGATTCTTGAGGTTTGTATATATCACTCCTTATGAAGTTCTGATAGTTGCGTTGCGATGTGTTGGACGTATTGCAGGTAAGTTTTCATTGGTGATCGAAGTTTCAGATTATGTTTAAAAATGCATTCATCAATGCATATAGTTGTCGTTGAAGGATAACGAAGATTCTTGAGAATTACGCATCACACGATAGGGAGTTTTAAAAGCTGCAAATCATCAACGGTAGTAGTAGTGCTGAGAAAACAATCCATGCACACGCAGTGAACAATGTAAAAAGGTGGTAAATATAAGTCATTCAAAGAGATTAAAAGTCCTTAAAAAACTGAAAGTGAAAGTAGCGCTTGAAAGTTAAAGTTACAAAAATTTAAATGCTGGAGAAGATTCGCAGTTCAGTGCAGAAATAAATGAAATGAATAAAGTTGTAAATAGTAATAAAAGCCAAATTAGTAAAATGATAATGGAAAAAGAGGGGGGGAAAAAAATTTATAAAGAAAATATGTAATATGTGACTCACCTTGCGTTGCTAAGTGTTGGACATATTCGATAACTTATCATCAACTTTAGACCAAACCCTTTATATAAAATATCTCAATTTATCCAAAAAATTTTGAGGAAGAATTATCAATTTATGTTTAAACAATCAATCAAAAACACTTCATATCTAATTAATAAATTAAATAACTTCACTATCCAACCCCATCACTCCCTTCATTCTTTCGATATCGTTAATATGTATCCCAGTATACAAATATCAAAACTTTACCCTATTATTGAAAATAATTTAAATAAATACAGTCATCTGAGTAAATTAGAAATCCTTGATTTTATGTCTGTTTTAAAATTAGTTGTAAATAACAATTTCTTCACTTTTGATAACATTATCTATCAACAGAAGGTCTAGCAATGGGCTTGCCTGCCTCAGGTATTCTAGCTGAAATATACCTAGATTTCCTAGAACGTAATAAGATTGACAACAACCAAAACTTGTACAATATTCTCTTTTGGGCCAGATATGTACATGATATCTTAGTTATTTTAGTTGAAAAAACAGTCAGCATTACTACCTATCTTCTCAGTCTTAATAACATTGATCCACATATTAACCTTTTAAGTGCTGCATAATTAGTTGACTGTTTGGTACCTCAGTGCTGAGTTTTTTCTTCCTATGTAAAAAAAATTGTACAAGCCTCAATTTTTAACTTATCAGTGGGGTGATTAGCTTAAAATGTTTATAAATGTTGGTTCCTTTATAAATGCAAATGGAAAATCCTACCCTTATGTTCAATATCATTTTGAGAGAAAACATATTACACTTTTTGTGCCCATGAGTACATCACATTTATACACATTAAAGAGCCCAAAATAAAATGATTTCCTAAATTCTGTACGCAACTAATACATGTAATGCTGTACAAGTACACAAGTTGATATTTTAAAATACTCTCTAAACCTGGAATGTGGTAAGAGTTCATGTTATCCACCGGTTGTTTGTGATACCGATTTGTTCAGCCAGCTGCACCAACTCCACTGGCACAGAAGTTTTAGAAAAATCAATGATTTTGTGGTTGTCATAAAACACTACTTGGCTCCCAGAGTCTGTCACAGTTACTTGAAAGTCTGGTGGAGAAAAATCATCCGACCGCCATGAAAATAGTGATAAAATAGCTTTTGAACTCACCGTGTTTTTTTTCTTTTGTTTAGAAGGAGGCTCTATTTCTTTCTCACTTAAAATATTTTCAGCATTCTCTGCATCACTCTCACTTTAAAAATCGCTTAACAATACATTAAAATCATCATCTTCATCATCACTTTCCGCTGTGATTAATAACTGAAAGATTCTTTGATCCGAAATAACATCGCTGCAAGAGCAGCTAGCTTGTTGTTACGCCATGTTTGTTTAAATCATAGATGAATTCCGCAGATGTCTACAAAAAGCTCTGTAAGTTACTTCCCGAAGCTATAAGTCGTGATCAATTAATTCTACGTAATGCTCAACAGATGGCAGAACATGCCAGAGATCAAATCGGCACTCGAGAGTGAAATGGCAAACTCAAAGAAATTAAAGTTCTCGTGCACCGTCTACAGGTGGGCGTAGCACTGCTGGACCGGCTGCGTCAGCCCGTCTATAGGCGGGCGTAGCACTTGTTGGGTTAAATTCACACTAGAATCCGAACAAGACCAAAAAATAAACTATTTAGATCTAACCATCACCAGACACCCAACTTCTTTAAATTACAAAATCTTCAGAAAACCCACTCAAACAGCTTCCACAATCTTTCATGATTCAACACATCTACAGACTCACAAATGGGCAACCTAAAATAGCTTAGTTCACAGAGCCTTCACTGTACCCATGTCTAACAAAGATCTAAAAAATTAACTGAACACCATTCGATACATCACAAAATCCTATGGTTACAATAATTTTTTTCATTGAAAGAATAATTAACAAATACATACATCACCCCTCAACCACTTTAAAAAAGAAAAACCCAACATTTCCTTAATTTCCACTTTCACTTTTGATTAAAGATATCTACAAAATCACTAACATTTTTAAGAAATACAATGTAAAAATTGCCTTTAAAACAAATAATAAAAATGCAGATATCTTATACAACTCCACTTCTGTTAACAGAATTAATAGTTTCTCAAAATCAGGAATTTATAGAATCAAGTATAATAATTGCAATTTTTCATATATTGGACAAACTGGAAGGAGTTTTGCCTCAAGATATTCAGAACATATTAATGCCCTAAGATACAACTAATTCTCAGCAGTAGGTCAACACATGCAAGACTACAACCATAATTTTACCAACATAAAGCAAGATATGGAAATCCTTAAAACATTAAACAGAAAACTGTTTCATACATTTAGATCAATATTTCAACTCAAATTATAACCTAAATGACATTTGAGAAAACCAACATTCTTTTTGACCTGATTATTATTTTTAATAATTTTAATTTAACTAATCTAAAATCAATTTTCCATTCTATTCATGGCACCTCTTCTCAGCGTTTACTCCTATTCCCTCATCCCCACCTTAATTAGCCCCTCCTCTCTCGCTTTTTCCACCTCCCTTCCCCACAATTATCTCTGAACTATCCTACCTACTTTCTCTTTCCTTACCTTCCTTATTCTTGCTTCCTTTCACATAAATTATACAATACATTCAACACTTTGCACCACAAATTGATTCACATTGTAACGGTTCAAATCCCATTACAAGATAATATCTGTATTTTTATTATTATTATTATTATTATTATTATTATTATTATTATTATTATTATTATTATTATTATTATTTCATCTGTGGTATTATTATTATTATTATTATTATTATTATTATTATTATTATTATTATTATTATTATTATTATTATTATTATTATTATGTCAAGACCGGGGCCACCATCTCACCATCAGATAGCTCCTCAATTCTAATCACATAGACTGAGTGGACCTCGAACCAGCCCTCAGGTTGAGAGAAAAATCCCTGACCTGGCCGGGAATCGAACCCGGGGCCTCTGGGCGAGAGGCAGGCACGCTACCCCTACACCACAGGGACGGCTATGATGGTAAGAGATATAGCAAGTCTTGGTGGATTAGAGGTAGTGTGCCTCACTCTTGACCCCATATTTGTAGGTTTGATCCTGGCCAAGGTAGTTGATTTTTGAAGGGCAAGCAAAAAATCTTGATACTTCATGTCACATTTAGCACCACACAACTAAATTAGCTCAGCCATAAGAACCACCCAGAAGAGTTGTGCTTTTGCTTCTAGACAACAGTCTACATAGCACCACTTAAGATGGTCTGCAACCCAGAAGTTGAGTTGATATAGTGATTCTTCTTCTTCTTCTTCTTCTTCTTCTTCTTCTTCTTATTATTATTATTATTATTATTATTATTATTATTATTATTATTATTAGATAATAGTATTGTAAATAATAGTCATACTGTAATTATGGAGTAAATCTATTATTTTTTTCAGAGCTCTGGAGGTACAGTAGTTCCTATTAAACTTGCATCTCTTGCTTTCCTCAGTGGTTTCATTGTGAAGAAAACGAGAAAGAAGGAACTTGTGAATCGTGCCATAGCCTAATTCAACAAGAAAAATGTAGTTCTTCACTAATGGACATTATTTTTAAGCAAGATCAGTGTAATGTTTCCTTCTATTTGTCAGAACTGCTGATGTGGGTAATAAACATTGTAAATTATTTTGTGTGTGAAGCTGTGAAATTTGATCATTCTGGAGCTTGTACTTCTTTAACTACTGCACTACTCCCTGTTTTGAAGAGTT